>NC_086444.1:84178540-84476040 GCF_028390025.1 Pseudophryne corroboree | reverse complement strand
AATTTCCAGCTGATTGTTTAACTAATTTTAAAAGTACAATAAATTACCTGTGGACAGAAAACGGGGTTGCTCCATTTTAGAAAAGCCTGCAATTCATGTACCCCACTCAAAGTACAAAGACAGACTCTGGCCCATATTTAACAAGCCTTGGAGAGTGATAAATAGTACTGTGAGAAAGTTCCAACGAACCAGCTTCCTAACTTCCATGTTACAGGCTGTTTTTGAAAAATGACAGTCAGGAGCTGGTTAGTTGGTACTTTATCACCGTGTAATTTATCACTCTCCAAGGCTTGATAAATATGGGCCAGAGTATAGTACAGTATGTTTCTTTGAAATCATTAGACTTCAATATATATGTATTTTTTTTTATACAAGGGCTGCTTTTCCAGCAATTTTTGTCAATGTGTGCACCATAGTTTTTCATTTTTGTTTTCTTACCATACACAAGTATGCTACCATTTATATCGCCTCTAGAGGAAAGAGGTTATGAAATAAAAAAAAAAAAAAAAAAATACCATCAGCTCCAAAAATGCGAAGACAGTCTGCACCCCTGCCTGGTGGCCGGATAGAGCTTGCAGGGCAGAGGAATTTTGTTTGTGGGAGTAAAAGGTGCAGAGGTGTGTAAACAAGATGACAGATTTGTAGTAGGATAGGGGAACTGCAAATAAACAGAGATCGTTGTGAAATATCACTTCAACATTCCATCAGGACGGCCGGGATAATACTTAGAGCCATAATTAAAATGGCACTGGTATAATGTGCAAATATTTATATTATTTGATTGGCTGTAACTAATGGTGTCTCTGGCTGTGCCTGTCACAGGTAGTTTAGCATTACACCGTAACACATATGTTATTGTTTATTAAAAGTTACTTTTATAGCGCCAGCATATTCCATTACACTTTACAATTGTGAGCAAATTGTAAAAGAACAAGACTGGGTAATGACATACACACAAAGAGATACTGGGTGGTTTACAGTAGTATATGGATTCCGAATAATAGCGGTGAATAAGTACCTAACTTTTCTTTCTGCCTTGATAAAGGACCCAACAGAGGTCCGAAACGTGTTGGAATCTGACTGTCAGAGGACCATCAGTGACTGCCCGTTTGGAAGCCTTGGAGCCCAGCGGTGTGTATGTTCCGGATCACACACTGCTTTACCACCAGCGGCTCCATCTCCAATAACCGGCTAAGTTCACATCTGGTTCTGTCTGCAACTGTTTACCTGTATGCTCATACAATTGGAGCACTATTGATGGCACCTTAAGGAGGACTTATCCAGTTTTTAGTTTTTTGTTTTATCTGGTGATTCACCAATGGACTTTTGATTTTTAATTTTTCAATTTCATGTACAATAAAAAAATTTATCTTAAACACTCCAGTGCCCAAAAGTAGGTACTTATTCACTGCTGCAATACAAATCCTTGATCTCGGGAAGACCTATCACCTAACATAGGCTGCATAGGAGGGTTGCGCATTTGAACCATCCACTTCTCTTTCCATGTATTCCGTATGATATCCCGATGGACGGCATGCCGGTAGTCAGAATACCGACAGCGGCATCGCGACCATCAGAATCTCAACAGCCCCCTGGAAAGTACCCTAACCCTCACCTGCCCCTACCCTAACCCTGCCTTGTGGGTGCCTAACCCTAACCCTCCCAGGTGGTGCCTAACCCTAACCTCCCCTTCTAAGTGCCTAAACCTAACCCTCCCTCCTCAGTACCTAACCATACCCTTCCCTTCCCTGCACCTTAACCCTAACCCCCCTGCTAATGCATTAACCTAACACCCCCTGCGCAGCAGGACACCAGCGCATCCCACTGGAAGAATGGGATTTAGACACTAGGCTTATGGCGTCCTTCAGGATTCCGGCATTGGAATACAGACTGCCGGGATAATAACTGCATCCCTAGTATGTACTTAGAATGTCCACATTTACATATGTAATGTTGACATTACAATGTTGACAGTTATGATGTCAACATTCTTTAAATGTCGACATTGAACATGTTGGCATCTGCAGCATGCCAACATGTCCACAATGTCAGCATGTGACATGCCAATCTTCTGCATGGACCGGCAGCGAGGGTTAGGGTTACAGGAGGGAAGGGTTAGGGTTTGGCACTAGGAGAAGTGTTAGGGTTAGATTACAGGAGAGGAGATTAGGTTTAGGAACTAGTGGAGGGTTAGGGTTAGACTGCAGGTTGAGGTTAATTTGATGTACAGCTGGTTATGCCATTTTTCTGTGAATCACCTTCTCATGTACTATATATTCTTTAGGACAATTGGCCAGTCCAGGCATGGATCTGTTCGTGAAGAAGGTCTGTTTACCGTATGGAGCAGGGGCTCATGCGTACATGCCAAACAGACACTAGGGGGTATATTCACTAAAGTGTGTTGTTGTTTTTTTTAGAACTGAAAATGTTGCCCATAGCAACCAGTCAGATTCTGGCTATCATTATGTAGGTGCTAGATATAAATGATAAGTAGAATCTGATTGCTTTATATTGGCAACATCTCTTCTAAAAAGCCACACTTTAGTATATATACCTCCAAGTCTAAGAAGGTGTCGGATCTCTTTTCTGACAAAAGCCATAAAGCTGCCCCAGCATAATAACAAACCCCAGGTCTTTAGGCTTCAAACAGAATGAAGCAGATAATTAAGTAACCCCTGCTTATACGACAAGGAAATCTTGCGCTAAAAACGCACAATTAATTCTGGCATCGAAAGGGTTAAAATACCAGTGGTAGGGGTAGTGACGAGCAGCTGTAAGCGCTAAAGTTATGATTGAAATTAAATCCTAATTTCTAATTCTTATATTCTGTGTTCTTAACCGATGGCCCTGGGATGTCCATGTTACTGATTTTTATAGCATATATACTGTGAGCGTAACCAAAAGACGGCTGTGGGAGGAGCCCCAAAGCCTTTGGTGGTGGCAGACCGTTAGATTTTAGTGTTGGGTAAGGACCTATTTATTTATTTATTAACAGTTTCTTATATAGCGCAGCAAATTCCGTTGCGCTTTACAATTGGACCTAGGGAGGGTTAGGGCTAGGCTACAGGAGGGAAGGTTAGGGTTATGCACTAGGGGGACAATTATGGTTAGGATACAGGAGGGGAAATTAGGGTTAGGAACTAGGGAGAGGGTTGGGGCTTAGGATTAGTCATACTTACCACTGGAAGGCACGCGGGATCCTCCGGAAGTCATCCTGATATAACCACCAGACCTGGAAGACACCGCTGGAACTGCCACCCCAGGTAAGTCACCATTAGACTACCAACATTTCATCAGTGTCGTCATGATGAATGCTTAGTCACGGTCGACGTCCCAATGATGTCAACCTGCTGCATGCCGACATTATTCTCAGGTCTACATTATGAATGGCTACAAAATATATACCACACCCTACAGTAGGTGTTAGACCTCATAATACATATTATTTCATGGTGAAAAATGCACATTTTGTGGCTGGTCCAGTGTCATATGCAAAGTGGCTCCACCTGCAGCTGCATTTCCTGCTTGCATAAAGCTGCAGATTTTCCCCTGTATTCAGAGACGGCCGCATCTATGTGGCCACACTGCCCCTACACACCCGCTTGTGAGAGTAGCTTTCACTATTATCAGCACACACTTATACCAGCTCTGCACTTCTTCTGCAATTGAATAGCCTGCAATTCTGTCTACGTGCCCACGGCTCACTTATCCTAGTTATACCCATTTAGACACAACTGGAGATCCAGGTGACTTCCGTGCAACTCTGAATACTTATGTTGCCTTGGACAGCCTCAGGCATATATACAGTGTGAAGAACCTCTTTGTGTGCAACACTGAATCAGTCCTATTGTTATTATGTTTATTTTCGTTTTGTTATTTAAAAAAAAGAAGGGATTCACACATGCCTAGGGATACTTTGTTCAACTTATCTTTTTAGATAAATAAAAATGAACTGCTTTTATAGAGTGCTCATATTCCCATGGGGAGATGGTCAGGATCCCGGTGATTGGGACACAGGCAGCCATAATCCCGACGCTGGAATCTCAACACTACTCAGAATGCTGACACCAGTGTCCAGAGATCCAAGCCGGGCCCCGGTTCTGACATGGGGGTGTGGCCTAAAAAGAGTCCACACCCCCTAAAAATAACAACCCCATATGCTTCACAGAGAGCGCAATTAAATTTCGAGGGGGCGGTAGGCCATGGGTAGGGCGGGTCTAGGTTTAGGCCGCCTTTGGGATATTAACTGTTAGGGTCAGGTGGTGGCCTGGGATGGGGGACGTTAGGTTTAGCCTGCAAGAAGAGCGGGGGTTAGCTTTCTACACCCCCAGGGAGGGTTATGGTTAGGCTGCTGGGAGAGTAGGTTAGGTTTAGGCTGCAGGAAGTGGGGTTCGGTTTAGGCATCGCCGGGGGAGGGTTAGGGTTAGGCTAGGGTTAGGGGGCCTGTAGGGGAAGGTAAGTATTCTGATCATCGAGATGCCGCAGTTGGTATTCTGACTGCCAGATCCCAACCGCTGGCATTTCAATTCCAACCCTCCCATCAGTGGGGTTTATGTATCAAGCAGTGAAAAGACCTGTCAGCTTCTACCTTTTTTTATAGAATGTACTTGATAAATAGTAATGTGATTGTAAAATGAAGGTTTAATTCTCAATATCTATTTTTTCCGTGTACATTGATAACATTATAGTGTTACTATTGTACAGAACAAATTATCTGCACCCACAATGCAAATAATAGCTCTAATGTGTTTGTGTGCTGGTGGCAGGGAAATTAGATTGCAAGCTCTCCTGGGTCAGGGAATGACGCGCCTGAATAAAATGATATTATTATTATTTACAATCCTATAAAGGGTAATAAGGCGTAAACAATTATAAAGCATTCACGCTCCTATTCTCCCATGTACTTAAATGTTTTCACCATTTTATAATTGTAGCATTATGACAAAATTCCTTCTGAGGGTAGGAAAGGTGGAAAATCCCTTTTATTTCTGTACATCAAATGCAAATGGAAAAAAAAAAACATTTTCTGTAAAAACAGAAAATCTGAGCCCTGAAAGGGGTCTCACATAAAATGAAAGCGGTTTAAGTCTGTCAAATCCATTTAAGAATATAATGCACTTTTAAATATCGTCTTGCAAGCCTTACTAATCAATTTATAAGGAAGTGATGTGGTCTGCGGACCTCCTGAGCCCTGGTGAGCCCGGGAATATATTCAGTTATTTGTCATCAATGAATAAAGTGGAGAGAAGGATTTCCATTTCAGGAACAAAGACACCAGAGAAATGGACTCAATAGGATTGAGTCACATAAATCAATGTAACCCAAGGCTTGTGAGAACATGCCACAATTCTGCATATGGCATGGCCCGGGAGCTGAGCTCTGCATGGCAGGAACAGATATTTTTGAGGGAAGTATTTAAAAAATGCAAGAAGCAACCAGAGCATGCTGACAGCGCCAAGATACAGGAAAGGGCCCTCAGAAAGCTGGGCAGCAGTTTGGCTTTGACCTAAAGTGAAGAATGGATCTCTGTGGATTCACACAGTCTGTAGTATAAGGATACACGTTTGAGATCATAAAAAGAAGTCACAAGTCGCAGCCAACCGTGTTGGAAAACGGAACTTCACGTCCTTCCATGGAAAGTCTTTGCATTACACTCTAAAGTCGCCGATTGATTTGATTGCTATTGATGGAAATTTGGAAGGAGAATGGCAGTTTGCAAAAGTTACAAGGCTCCCGCAAGCAGCGTCATGATATCACAAAAGTCTTGCTTGCGTACCCAGTGACTGTGAGGCTGCTACCGCACTGCACGCATCCCTTTACCAGACTCAAATGGGGAGTTTCAGCATCTAGCACATGTGCAGAAGCCAATTTACACATTTTGTGTCTCTCCGTCTGGTTCCGAGGGGGATTGGACTCAGGGCCTAATTAAGACCGATCGCTGCTACAACAGTGATCGCAGCCTGACGCCCTTTCTGTAATGCGCCCGTGCACTCGGTGAGATGCGAAATCAGGCACATGTCAATCAAGCAGAGGTGGTTGCAGGGCAGAAGGGGGCTTGCCAACTGCGTCAAAACGCTGTTGGTGGGGCGCAGTCTGGACAACGCAGGAGGTGTGTCTGGACCATTGAAGGGACGGGCTGCGGTGGCTATGTGACGTCACACGCAGCCGCTGCAACCCAAAACACGGCAGGTAGCCACCTGCCAGCACAGCTAGGCTGCGCAGGTAGGGAGCTACTCGCCAGGTACGAAAGTATCGCCACCAGTGCCAGGGGGGTAGGGATTGACATGCAGGGCGATCTAGACCTGTGACCCCCCCATGTCAGAGAAACTGATCATAGATGTGCTAATTTTAGTACATCTACGATCAGGTCTGAATAACCCCCTTAGTCGGATCACTCTTTGTGTGAAATCGGTGTTGCGGAGCTGGGAACTGGGCAACGACAATGCAATCACACGGAACTGTTCTGTCCTGTGGAAGTGCTGTGGACATGCAGCTAGAGCTCTGTCAGGCCCGGCCCCACACATATGCAGGGTACGCGGCAGTGTAGAGCGCCAGATGATGAAGGTGCTGCCGCAGATACCCCTCCGCCCGCAGCCACATGCCTCCCCCCATCTCCTGCTCAGTGTCCTTCCACGATCATGGGTACACAGCGACCCCCACCACTCTCCCTCCCCCTGCTCATGGATGCAGTCTCCTTCCGCGATCATGGCACAGTCTCCTACCGCGATCGCGGGGAGCACAGCACCCCACACACACACACCCTGCTCATCGTCTTCCCACTCCCGCAATCGCAGGTGTCACTCCCGCAATCGCGGGTGCACAGCCCCACCCCTCCATGTAACCATGGGGGCCTAGAGTGAAGGCAAGGCTGAAAAGTGAATGGAGGCAGAGCCGGCCCAACGCAAACCGGACCCTCTCAGCAGAGAAGCAACAGCGGAGCCCGGCGGTGAGCAGTGGTAAGCAGCACTGCGTATCTGGCGCTGAGGGCATATGTGTATCTGGCACTGTGGGGACATATCTGTATCTGGCACTGTAGGGGCATATGTATATCTGGCGCTATGGGGGCATATGTGTATCTGGCACTGTGGGGTCATATCTGTATCTGGCACTGTAGGGGCATATGTATATCTGGCGCTATGGGGGCATATGTGTATCTGGCACTGTGGGGGCATAGAAACATAGAATGTGATGACAGATAAGAACCGCTTGGCCCATCTAGTCTGCCCCTTTTTTTTTTTTTTTTTTTTTACCATATTTTTATCTCAAACCTTATTTGATCCTTATTTCTTTGTAAGGATATCCTTATGTCTATCCCATGCATGTTAAAATTGCTCTACTGTCTTAGACTCTACCACCTCTGATGGGAGGCTATTCTACTTGTCTACTACCCTTTCTGTGAAGTAATTTTTCCTCATATTTCCCCTGAACCTCCCCCCTCCAGTCTCAGTCCTCATGTCCTATTGCTTCTCTTCATTTGGAGAATGTTTCCCTCCTGGACTTCGGTAAAACCTTGATATATGTGAAAGTCTCTATCATGTCCCCCCTTTCCCTTCTCTGCTCCAAACTATACATATTGAGATTTTTTAGTCTTTTTGGGTATGTTTTGTGTTATACAGATGGAGCCGCGCTCATCAAGTGCAGCTTCATCGTAAACGCGCACTCCCGGCGTGAGTAGGCGATCCGGCACCTAGCCCCGCTAAGGGAGTGCACAGTGATGCTCCCGTTGTAGTGAATGGGGCAGGTCACGGATGCGCGCTCGGCCCAGATGCTGCAATCGGCGCACCTAGGCTGCGCGCCCAGGCACAGACCGAGCCACAATTAGCGTGGCTCCATCTGTAGGCCATGCACCCTTTTAGTTGCCCTTCTTTGTACAGCCTCTAATGTATTAATATCCTTTTGAAGATATGGTCTCCAGAACTGAACACAGTATTCTAGATGAGGCCGTACCAATGACCTATACAGGGGCATTATTACTTCTTTCTTTCTGCTGCTGATTCCTCTCCCAATGCAGCCAAGCATCTGACTAGCCTTCCTCATTGCTTTGTTACATTGCTTATCTGCCTGAAATAGGGATTCCTAGATCCCTTTCCTTTCTGGCACTGTGAGGGCATATATGTATCTCGCACTATGGGCGCATATGTGTATCTGGAACAGTGGGGGCATATGTGTATCTGGCACTGTGGGGGCATATGGACATCTGGCACTGTGGGGGCATATGCGTATCTGGCACTGTGGGGGCATATGCGTATCTGGCACTGTGGGGGCATATATGTATCTGGCACTGTGGGCGCATATGTGTATCTGGCACTGTGGGGGCATATATGTATCTGGCACTGTGGGTGCATATGTGTATCTGGAACAGTAGGGGCATATGTGTATCTGGAACAGTTGGGGCATATGTGTATCTGGCACTGTGGGGGCATATGCGTATCTGGCACTGTAGGGACATATATGTATCTGGCACTGTGGGCGCATATGTGTATCTGGAACAGTGGGGGCATATGTGTATCTGGAACAGTGGGGGCATATGTGTATCTGGCACTGTATGAGCATATGCGCATCTGGCACTGTGGGGGCATATTCGTATCTGGCACTGTGGGGGCATATGCGTATCTGGCACTGTGGGGGCATATATGTATCTGGCACTGTGGGCGCATATGTGTATCTGGAACAGTGGGGGCATATGTGTATCTGGCACTGTGGGGGCATATGGACATCTGGCACTGTGGGGGCATATGCGTATCTGGCACTGTGGGGGCATATGCGTATCTGGCACTGTGGGGGCATATATGTATCTGGAACAGTGGGGGCATATGTGTATCTGGAACAGTGGGGGCATATGTGTATCTGGCACTGTGGGGGCATATATGTATCTGGCACTGTGGGCCCATATGTGTATCTGGAACAGTGGGGGCATATGTGTATCTGGAACAGTGGGGGCATATGTGTATCTGGCACTGTATGAGCATATGCGCATCTGGCACTGTGGGGGCATATTCGTATCTGGCACTGTGGGGGCATATGCGTATCTGGCACTGTGGGGGCATATGGACATCTGGCACTGTGGGGACATATGTGTATCTGGCACTGCTGGGGATATATGTGTATCTGGCACTGCAGATTGCCTTGCAACACCCATTTATATCCGACGTTCACATAACTACATCCCGTCACACTCTCGCACATTATATACACACACACACTGTCACACTCTCTTACATAATATATACACACTGTCACACTCTCATACATAATATACACACACTGTCACACTCTTATACATAATATATACACACTGTCACACTCTCCTACATAATATATACACACTGTCACACTCTCATACATAATATACACACACTGTCACACTCTCATACATAATATATACACACTGTCACACTTTCATACATAATATTCACACACTGTCCTACTCTCATACATAATAAATATACATTTTATACATATATATATATATATATATATACACACACACACACACACACACTGTCAGAATATACACACTGTCACACTCTTATATTTAATATACACACAATCACATTCTCATGTATAATATACACACTGTCGCACTCTCATATATATTATACACACACTATCACACTCTCATGTGTAATATACACGCATTATCACACACTCATATATAATATATATACACACACTGTCACACTCTCATGCATAGTATATACATACTGTTACACTCTCATATATAATATACACACTGTCACATTCTTAGAATATACACAAACTGTCACACTCACATAATATACTCACACTGTCAAACTCTAATACTTAATATATACACTGTCACACTCTAATATATTATACACACTGTCACACTTTCATACATAATATACACACACTGTCACACTTTCATGCATAATATTCACACACTGTCCTACTCTCATACATAATAAATATATATATATATATATACACACACACACTGTCACACTCTCATACAGAGTATACACACACACACTTATATGTAATATACACACAGTCATGTTCTCATGTATAATATACACACTGTCACACTCTCATATACATTATACACACACTATCACACTCTCATGCATAATATACACATACTGTTACACTCTCATATATAATATACACACTGTCACATTCTTATAATATACACAAACTGTCACACTCACATAATATTTTCGAAGTCGAAAATATTACAGGCACATTCATCACATACAAACACCACACAGATGGCCTCCGTGTGGGTGCTTGTTCTCCCGTGCGTGCGCATACTCGCAAGCTACATATAATCCCTTACGCGGTCTTGCGTGTTAGCGCGTGGTATGAGTAATTATGGTAGCATATGCATTTGCATGGAAAAGCCACAAAGACATATCTCATATTTAATTCACATAGCACATAATTTACATAGCACATAGTCTGCACGCACCACACCAGCGAGTTTCATTTGTTTAAAAGGTACAACAACAGAGGGATTTGACTTTACAGGATATGAGGGGACAGAATTAGGTTAGGAGGTGGTGTTTGGTATCCAGCTGTACAGTATTGTAAGAGCAATATTCCGGTAGCAGTTTGCAGAAGATAGCACGCTCCTGCGCATAGATATGCGCAGGAACAGGATATTAATATAACACTGTATTTACTGTACTCTGATATTCGGCGGGAACCCAGTGGATAACACCTGCAAGTGCACCTGGACCAGGCATCGCCCACCTATTCAAACCAACCTATGACCCCTCCTGTACTGTAAATGACCAGCCCTTTGACTTATGGTTGAAGAGATTACAGATTCCATTGTTTCATGATTTGGACTAATGTATAAAAGGTCATCTTTCCAGATAGGGCCGGATCCGGGTGGCACTGGCGAACAAACGTATGTATCATTGATTGTAGCCTCTTCTCTTATTGTGATTGTATTATTGTTGTATCCCCCTTTTAGTAAATAACTGTTGGTGGGTCGGTTCCCAACATATTTAAATACAATTGGTGTCGTGTCCCTTTCCTGCTAGGGGTTATAGAGTGTATTCCGCCTCACGTGTAGCTACTCTGTGCTTACAGCGTGACGGCGTGCGCACGCAACGTGTACGCATCTGTTAGGGGTTTCACAAACACACGCTTAGCGGTTGCAGCGGCCTGCACAAATCTAAGTTAAAGGTATTGTTTTTTCTTCCTGAAAGTTAATCAGCATTAACAATTTACTCACACCGCCAAACTCTAATACTTAATATACATGCAGTCACACTCTCATAATATACACACTGTCACACTATCATATAAAATACACACTGTCACACTCTCATATATAATACACACTGTCACAATCTCATGCATAATATACACATACTGTCACACTCTTATTTCTATATAATGAGTGAGATAGTTTGTGTGTGTGTGTGTGTGTGTGTGTGTGTGTGTGTGTGTGTGTGTGTGTGTGTGTGTGTTTGTTTGTCCTTTATGCATGGCCAGAGTTTTGTACCTAGCTACACCAAATTTGGCGTGGTGGTGTAGTTTGATTACTGTAGGTTTTTGTCTAAGTTTGAGTTTCATAAGGGCCACACACTACCACACTGTCATACATAATATACTAGGCTTACCATACTATGCCTTTAAACTGAGACACTCATGAATTGCACATTGGGGGTAATTCCAAGTTGATCGCAGCAGGAAATTTTTTAGCAGTTGGGCAAAACCATGTGCACTGCAGGGGGGCAGATATAACATGTGCAGAAAGAGTTAGATTTGGGTGTAGGGAGTTCAATCTGCAATCTAAATTGCAGTGTAAAAATAAAGCAGCCAGTATTTACCCTGCACAGAAACAAAATAACCCACCCAAATCTAACTCTCTCTGCAGATGTTATATCTGCCCCCCCCTGCAGTGCACATGGTTTTGCCCAACTGATAAAAAATTTCCTGCTGCGATCAACTTGGAATTACCCCCATGGTTTTAATCAGCCATAAAACCTGTGTAGTTCACGAGGGTCCCAGACGGTGCAGTGGGCATTTTCCTGGCAATTCTCCTACTGAGCATGTATAAAATGCTGGAAAATCGCCGCTGCATTTTCCTGGGGATTTATGCTCTTGCTGCTGTCAACGGGGGTACAATGTGAGAGTGGCGGTGCGGTGTGGTGCCTGTTGTCGTGCAGGTGTAGACTCACTACTTACCAGGCGCCTTCCCCTCTCACCTTCAGGTCGTGGAAACTCCAAAAGACCTGGAACTTCAAATGGATCCAGTTACAACGACCTAGGGGGAAGGAGATGGTAGAGTGCCGTCCCTCCTAACTGCGGACCGAAACACCCTCCGAAACCAAGGGAAGATGAAGATCATCCTTGGCCCTCTGCCTCAGAGCCCGAGTTTCACCTATCGGTACTCTCGCACCAGGTGTAAATTCAACCTTGCACCGGCGTGCAAGGTTCACCATTCACCCTGAAGGAAGGAAGATAGATAGGGACAAACACACACAAAAAGGGACACACGGACAGAGATGTTTCTCACCGTCACAAATCTTGCACGCTGAACTTCTCCTTCCTCGCTTACAGGTCCCTGTAAGGAGATAGGAACGACACTACCGTGCAGGTCCTAGCCTAGTGTACACCACTACACTAACTACAACAACAGAGCCCTCCAACTAACTCTGTGTGTGTAGTGCAACAAACTCTAAACACAACTATAATGAGCTCCGCCCTGCACGTTACCCACATTCACTGATACAGTACAAGATTAAACAGTGCTGTCCCTTTAAATCCCTACCTACAGCTGGTCAGCCCTTCCTTGTCCCTGGATGCTATTGTGGCTATGAGTGTGGAGCTGGACCGCTCCTCCACACAGTGGAAAACTTACATTAGATTACTGGGGAGTGGGCGCCGTACGGCCTACCCACCTCCCCAATCACTAATTTACCAGGAGCTCAGGCCCTGTGGGTCTGCCTACGTGTACCACCCATATTCACCTTGGGGGGGAGGGGGAAGGGGCAGGCACACTATTTGTACTGGGCCTAGTGCCCCCTAATAAACCACAGGTCAGAGGCCTGACAATCACCCACGGGCCTAGTGCCCGCCTAACATGGGGCCAGTTGGGTGACTTGGGCCTAATGCCGAGGGTCACCTTATTCCCCTGATGGGCTTACTTCAACTAGGGCCTAATGCCCTCTAATGTAGTCACAGGCCTAATGCCTGAATTGTCCCCATGGGCCTAGTGCCTGTCTACTGCACCACAGGCCTGTGGCATGACTGTACCCACGAGCCTAGTGCCCGAACCCTAATGATCTAGGGAGGAAGGGTGGGTGACAGGTGCCCTCACAGAGGGTCTACCTATACTGGTGGGAGAGGCACCAGCGGGGATCTTCGTTAGCTCTTTTCCTTTACTCCCATGGTGGCCTCTCTGGGTCCTTCGTTGCAGTCTTCTGCCACTGGCCCATCCTGGCCAGCGGTGCCATCGCCTCTGCTCTGCATCCAGCCACCAGCGCCAATCTTCTTGCTGTACCCCGGAGTCTTCTGGCCTCTTCCGCGGCCTCAGGATCTCTTCACCGCTCTTCGCTGCGGCCTCTCCTCTCCTGGTCCCGGCAGCGTCTGACGTCACTCGCCGGGGGCAGGGCCTATGATGCAGAAAGCACTGATTGGCTCGCCGTGCCCGCCCGTGATTGCCCGGCATTCCATGAGCCGTGATTGGCTCACGGAGGGCGCCGGATTCTAAATGCTGCGGCCGGTGCTTCTCATTGGCTGCCAAATTGGCGCCAAGCTTAAAGCGCCGCTGCCACGGCGCTGTCCGTCGCCACTTCTGGTCTAGTGCCGGGAACCAACAGATGGGCACCTGCGGCTGCTGCACAGCCAGCGCTGTGATCGGACACTTGATCCCAGCGCTGTATGCCACAAGGTCTCGCTGGAGACAGTTTCCCCTCTGCCTGCTGCACTCCCGGCGCTGGGAGCGGACATGCTGTCCCAACGCCAGGGCATATCTCCACAACTGCACACACTGTACCCATTATAAATATGCCAGTGATAGATAGATAGATAGATAGATAGATAGATAGATAGATAGATAGATAGATAGATAGATAGATAGATAGATAGATAGATAGATAGATAGATAGATAGATAGATGTAAAATGTAAATAAACAAAATAATTTTCTGTGTTGGGTTATTTATATTCCTTTCCCTGTCTCATAGGACAAAAGGAAAGAAAATCGTGTAGGTTACAGGAGAGTTTCAGGGACCCTTCGCTCCATTAGAATTTCATGAGGCATTGAATACTGAACTCTTCCTCCAATATCTGCATTCAGCGACTGTCTCTCCTCTGCCTCCAGGGGCACAGCTGTCAGGTGTACTCCCCACATCGCATTAGACATGGTAATTTGTCCTCTAATTGCTCCTGTTATGCATTCAGCCTGTCTATCTCACTTATCTGACACAATCTACCTTGCTCAAACACGGCACCTGTACAGCACTGGGGGCCGAAGGAGCAGAAACGGCGGAGATAGCTCCACTTGTCAGTGCACACGCTCCAACAACCATTTCCCATGACAGAAACACATATCATAAAATGATCACTGCCGCGTGTTTGTGCTACGCTGAGGCTAGGGGAATATAAAGGAGTATATTGATGTATATGTCACCAATCAATCTGCTAAACCTTTCACTCCGTTAGTAAATATGACACTGTCGTAGGGCACAATCATGTGAGAAATACTGTAAGTAGAACAGGTGATTTAACCCATAGCAATATTAAAAAAAAAAACATTATTAGCTTTCACTAGGCTGCTACAAGTTAATAGCTGTTTGGTTGTTATTGGTTACAGTCTTTAGACCGGGTGTGGTTCGTTTTATCGACAGTATCTAGGTCGACAATGTTTAGGTCGACCACTATATGTCGACAGTCACTAGGTCGACATTGGATGGAAGGTCGACAGGGTTTCTAGGTCGACATGTGCTAGGTCGACAGGTCTAAAGGTCGACATGAGGATTTTGTTGTTGTTTTTTGTGTCGTTTTCTTCGTAAAGTGACCGGGATCCCAAATTAGTGCACCGCGTCCCCTCGCATGGCTCGCTTCGCTCGCCATGCTTCTGGCATGGTGCCTTCGTTCCGCTACCGCTTCACTCGGCACACTTTACCGTTCCAATCGTTGTCCACGTGGATCGTTAAGTATGAAAAAATCCCCCCCAAAAAAATAATGTGAAAAACTCATGTCGACCTTTAGACCTGTCGACCTAGCACATGTCGACCTAGAAACCCTGTCGACCTTCCATCCATGTCGACCTAGTGACTGTCGACCTATAGTGGTCGACCTAAACATTGTCGACCTAGACACTGTCGATCTTCAGACCGGATCCCCTTTAGACCATATTAATAATCCCTAATGATGTCTAGCCCCACCTCACGTGGAATAGTGCCGAAAGCAAGAAGCACAAAGTATTTCTTTGATGGTGTTTATAAAAATAAAATTAAAAAGTGGAAAGAAAAAATCTAACACTATTTGCCCATTTTGGTAGATTTTTTTGTGCCTTTTAGAAGAACTGAGAAAACTAAAGGTAATTTCTGAAGAAAAAAAACAATAGTTTCTGTAGGTACTGCATAAATGAATAAAGGATATGGATTCTGGAATATGACCATCACAAAAAGTGCCTAAACAAGTGCTGCATGCGATGTCGCAGGACCCATACAACATCGGTACATTGCGAGTTTGAAGGAATATCGTCTGGACTTGAATAAGGCTCAGAGTGTGGAAAGCCTCAGCAGCGAAGGGGCTACAGTGCTCACTCTCACCGTGGCCGGAATTCACTCACCCGCGAAGAAACATTGGCCCTCATTCCGAGTTGTTCGCTCGTTAGCTGCTTTTAGCAGCATTGCACACGCTAAGCCACCGCATACTGGGAGTGAATCTTAGCATAGCAGAATTGCGGTTAGAAATTTATTTGCAGTTTCTGAGTAGCTCGAGACTTACTCTGCCACTGCGATCAGTTCAGTCAGTTTCGTTCCTGGTTTGATGTCACAAACACACCCAGCGTTCACCCAGACACTCCTCCGTTTCTCCAGACACTCCCGCGTTTTTCCCAGAAACGGCTGCGTTTTTTCACACACACCCATAAAACGGCCAGTTTCCGCCCAGAAACACCCACTTCCTGTCAATCACACTCCGATCACCAGAACGAAGAAATTTCTCCGTTAAGCCGTGAGTAAAATACCAATCTTTTTAGCTAATTTACTTGGCGCAGGCGCACTGCGAACGTTGCACATGCGCAGTTTGCGACTAATTGCACCGATGTGAAGAAAATAACGAGCGAACAATTCGGAATGAGGGCCATTGAGCCTGATTCAGAGTTGATCGCAGCAGCAAATTTGTTAGCAGTTGGGCAAAAGCATGGTGGTCATTCCAAGTTGTTCGCTAGTTGCCGATTTTCGCTATGCTGCGATTTGTTGCTAAATGCGCATGCGCATGGTACGCAGAGCGCATGCGCTTAGTTATTTAACTAAAAACTTAGCAATTTTGCTGTTGTTCGTGCGGCGCTTTTCAGTCGCACTGCTGATCGGTGAGTGATTGACAGGAAAGGGGCATTTCTGGGTGGTAACTGAGCGTTTTCCGGGAGTGGGCTAAAAAACGCAGGCGTGTCAGGGAAAAACGCGGGAGTGTCTGGCCGAACGCAGGACGTGTTTGTGACGTCAAACCAGGAACTAAACGGACCGACCTGATCGCAATCTAGGAGTAGGTCTGGAGCTACTCAGAAACTGCAAGAAAATATTTAGTAGCAAATCTGCTACTCTTTCGTTCGCTATTCTGCTAAGCTAAAATACACTCCCAGAGGGCGGCGGCCTAGCGTGTGCAATGCTGCTAAAAGCAGCTAGGGCGCGAACAACTCGGAATGAGGACCCATGTGCAATGCAGGGGGGGGCAGATATAACATGTGCAGAGAGAGTTAGATTTGGGTGGGGTGTGTTCAAACTGAAATCTAAATTGCAGTGTAAAAATAAAGCAGCCAGTATTTACCCTGCACAGAAAAAATATAACCCAACCAAATCTAACTCTCTCAGCAAATGTTGTATCTGCCACACCTGCAGTGCACATGGTTTTGCCCAACTGCTAACAAATTTGCTGCTGTGATCAACTCTAAATTACCCCCATTGGGTGCAAAAAACAGATGTTTTTCACGATTTTCCAGATGTTTCTTCAATATTTATTTTTTCCAGGTGAAACCTGTGTGTTTTCCAAAAACGGGGCTGTTTTGGGTGAATTTGCTTTGCAAATTTGCTGGCACATTCCGCACATACCTAGTTATGGCCCTGCACTAACGTATGGGTGACATCTGTGACTTTAATTACAGTGCTCCCCTACTCAGCAACCATCTACATCAGCATTTCCTCTCGCTTGTGACCGTTCATCTCTTCCAACGGCTGCCCGCACCCAGTAGTACGCGGATTACTCCTTTGCTTCCTTACATCTCAGAGAATTGTGGTGCTGATTGTTATTCTGTTACTGTAATGTTAAGTTCTGTGTACCCTGTATTGTTCTAATGTATGCTGTATGTATGGCGCTGCGAAACACTTGTGGCGCCTTATAAATAAAATGTAATAATAATAATAATAATAATGGGGAACTTCTCCACTGGCTCACTTCTCCACTCTTTTCACTGCTTCATACATCTCCTCCTAGGTGACACAACATTGGATGCAGCACAGAGCAGACAGAGCTAAGAAGTAAACGAGTGGCCACCCAAAGTGAGTACCTGGTGGTTTTCACAAAAAAGGCCAAATAGGTGGTCATTTACTTAGCCAGTGGACATTGAGTTCTATTTATGAAGCAGTGAAAAGAGTGGAGAAAAGGAGCAGTAGAGAAGTCTCCAATGTCAACCAATCAGCTTTGAAAGAAGTCTTTATCAAGTACATTCTATAAAATTTAAGGGAGATGCTGATGTGGTACTTGGAGAACCTCAAGTACCAGCATGCGGGGAAATAAAGGGGCCGCTGGTATCTGTAGTTCAACAACAACAAAAAATACCCAAATAAAAACACAACACACACACCTTGAAAGTAAAAATGTATTAAAACACACTTACACACTCACACATACTTACCTACATCCCACGCCGGTCACATCCACTTGTCCATGTAGAATCCAATAGGGGGACAAAACTGAAAATGATAGTGACAAACTTCGTTATTCAAGTAATACACAGCGGGGGGGGGGGACGAGAGAGAGAGAGAGAAAACTGACCTAGTTATTGTGCTGCTGGCTGTGAGCTGGAGGACGGAGCCGCCGGATGAGGAACAAGGGGGGGGGGGGGGGGAGTGCTGCCCGTCAACGCACTCATGCCTCTCACTCCTGCTGGAGGGCCGACGCTGTTGTAGCTGGCCGGGAGGTGCTGGGACCCGCTGCCACTTCCGTGTGTGGGTGACTGGACAGCGGATCCACCACTGGATCCGCTGTCCAATCCCAGGTGACTCGCTGACATGGGGGTGGTGTCCCTGTCAGCGAGGCACTTGTATATGTGCCACTTTCCCCACCTGTTTTGAATGAGCTTTTACAGCCCAGTGCAAATAGTGGTGCAATGTATACCTATATTAATGCAAAAAGCAGTGGCATCGCTGCAGGATGGCTTGACTGGCAAATGTCCAAGGTCCCACAAGGTAAAGGGGACCCATCAAGCTCCGGCACCCGAGCTCAGGCATCTGGATAGGCTTGAATCCGCAGCCGAGATTTCTGGTCTCCCAGATGATCATTTGCAGTGACCATGCTGACCCTGCTGCCTGCTGGGCCTGTCTGATCACCCTCCTGTCTGCCACTTACATGAGGAGACTCCTCCATTATTGGGGTCCATCTATGGGGGTTGTTGTCCCTGTGGGTACCTGCGCTGATGTCCATTGGTGTGTCTTTTCCCTGGGAGTGCCTCTGACCAGCACCCTCCTCGTCTCCTGGTTGCCTATTTGGCTCCATTGGTACCTACGGAGATCCACCTTGAGAGTTTGCTGTGGCCTCCAAGCCTCTACAGTAGTTACACCACTGGCAAAAAGTCAAATTGACTTCTATAAGCCTGACCTTAAACCTGACTATAGTTTGTTTCCTCTGACCACTCGCTATCCTATGACTGGGAATACTTTTACTTTCTTTACTACTTTTGCTTCTTACGTTGCTAGAGCCATTGGCACTATGCAGCAAACTCCAGCAAGAAAGAACTTTAAAACCATTTGCCAAAAACAATCCATGAAAAGATATATGGTATATTTCTCAAAATAATTTTTACTGAATATTAAGTTGTAAAAAAAATACTGGAGGGAGCCCTGTGATAATAATACTATCTTCAGATAGCGGTAATAGTGCTTCCCTCTGGTTCCCCCACTCCTGGACAGCCTTCTCTGCCTGCTGGCAGTGAAGGCTGAGCTCGGATCCAGCTCATGTGATCAGCTATGTGTGTCTGATAGAACACAGGCTGATCACTGTGTAAAACAAAAACAAAAAAAAATTAGAAAAAATAATAATAAAAGCAACACTTACCTGCATCCGAGGACCGGTGATCTGGTGAGAGCAGCCAGTCATCTGATCACTGTGCTCCTGCTGTGACCGAAGGTGTAGTAAAGAATCACTGTGCTCCTGCTCTGACCCCGGGGCTGTAAAGAGAACTGAGATGTTGTGAAGCTGGCATCTCACTTTACTACAGCGGAGTCACACCATAGCACAGGATCAGGTGAACGGCTGCTTTCCTGTAGTGATGAGCGGGTTCGGTTCCTCTGAATCCGAACCCGCCCGAACTTCAGCTTTTTTCCACGGGTCCGAGCAGGCTCGGATCCTCCCGCCTTGCTCGGTTAACCCGAGCACGCCCGAACGTCATCATCCCGCTGTCGGATTCTCGCGAGACTCGGATTCTATGTAAGGAGCCGCGCGTCGCCGCCATTTTCACACGTGCATTGAGAGTCATAGGGAGAGGACGTGGCTGGCGTCCTCTCCGTTTAGAGAAGAGAGAGACACAGTATTTTGGGGAGCATTATTAGGAGGAGTACTACTATACTGTATACTACTCTACTACTTGCTGAAGTGATATTTATAGAGTCATAGGGAGAGGACGTGGCTGGCGTCCTCTCCGTTTAGAGAAGAGAGAGACACAGTATACTATTTTGGGGAGCATTATTAGGAGGAGTACTACTATACTGTATACTACTATACTACTTGCTGAAGTGATATTTATAGAGTCATAGGGAGAGGACGTGGCTGGCGTCCTCTCCGTTTAGAGAAGAGAGAGACACAGTATTTTGGGGAGCATTATTAGGAGGAGTACTACTATACTGTATACTACTCAGACACAGTATTTTGGGGAGCATTATTAGGAGGAGTACTACTATACTGTATACTACTCTACTACTTGCTGAAGTGATATTTATAGAGTCATAGGGAGAGGACGTGGCTGGCGTCCTCTCCGTTTAGAGAAGAGAGAGACACAGTATTTTGGGGAGCATTATTAGGAGGAGTACTACTATACTGTATACTACTCTACTACTTGCTGAAGTGATATTTATGGAGTCATAGGGAGAGGACGTGGCTGGCGTCCTCTCCGTTTAGAGAAGAGAGAGACACAGTATTTTGGGGAGCATTATTAGGAGGAGTACTACTATACTGTATACTACTCTACTACTTGCTGAAGTGATATTTATAGAGTCATAGGGAGAGGACGTGGCTGGCGTCCTCTCCGTTTAGAGAAGAGAGAGACACAGTATTTTGGGGAGCATTATTAGGAGGAGTACTACTATACTGTATACTACTCTACTACTTGCTGAAGTGATATTTATAGAGTCATAGGTAGAGGACGTGGCTGGCGTCCTCTCCGTTTAGAGAAGAGAGAGACACAGTATTTTGGGGAGCATTATTAGGAGGAGTACTACTATACTGTATACTACTATACTACTTGCTGAAGTGATATTTATAGAGTCATAGGGAGAGGACGTGGCTGGCGTCCTCTCCGTCTAGAGAAGAGAGAGACACAGTATACTATTTTGGGGAGCATTATTAGGAGGAGTACTACTATACTGTATACTACTCTACTACTTGCTGAAGTGATATTTATAGAGTCATAGGGAGAGGACGTGGCTGGCGTCCTCTCCGTTTAGAGAAGAGAGAGACACAGTATTTTGGGGAGCATTATTAGGAGGAGTACTACTATACTGTATACTACTCTACTACTTGCTGAAGTGATATTTATAGAGTCATAGGGAGAGGACGTGGCTGGCGTCCTCTCCGTTTAGAGAAGAGAGAGACACAGTATTTTGGGGAGCATTATTAGGAGGAGTACTACTATACTGGATACTACTCAGACACAGTATTTTGGGGAGCATTATTAGGAGGAGTACTACTATACTGTATACTACTCTACTACTTGCTGAAGTGATATTTATAGAGTCATAGGGAGAGGACGTGGCTGGCGTCCTCTCCGTTTAGAGAAGAGAGAGACACAGTATTTTGGGGAGCATTATTAGGAGGAGTACTACTATACTGTATACTACTATACTACTTGCTGAAGTGATATTTATAGAGTCATAGGGAGAGGACGTGGCTGGTGTCCTCTCCGTTTAGAGAAGAGAGAGACACAGTATTTTGGGGAGCATTATTAGGAGGAGTACTACTATACTGTATACTACTCAGACACAGTATTTTGGGGAGCATTATTAGGAGGAGTACTACTATACTGTATACTACTCTACTACTTGCTGAAGTGATATTTATAGAGTCATAGGGAGAGGACGTGGCTGGCGTCCTCTCCGTTTAGAGAAGAGAGAGACACAGTATTTTGGGGAGCATTATTAGGAGGAGTACTACTATACTGTATACTACTATACTACTTGCTGAAGTGATATTTATAGAGTCATAGGGAGAGGACGTGGCTGGCGTCCTCTCCGTTTAGAGAAGAGAGAGACACAGTATACTATTTTGGGGAGCATTATTAGGAGGAGTACTACTATACTGTATACTACTCTACTACTTGCTGAAGTGATATTTATAGAGTCATAGGGAGAGGACGTGGCTGGCGTCCTCTCCGTTTAGAGAAAAGAGAGACACAGTATTTTGGGGAGCATTATTAGGAGGAGTACTACTATACTGTATACTACTATACTACTTGCTGAAGTGATATTTATAGATTAGATAGTGTGACTGTAAGTGTATTATCTGACTTGTGGGGGAGACACTGACAGTGGGGAGCAGTTAGAGTCTGAGAGCAGGACTCAGGAGTACATATAACGTACAGTGCACTCTTTTGCTGCCAGAGTCAGTGCCACACTGCCATTGTTGTGACCACACTGACCACCAGTATAATAATATATTTTGTGATTGTCTGCTTAGGACTCGGAGTACTAGTTGCAAGTTGCAACGTGACCTGACCACCAGTTTAATAATCAATCACCACCAGTTTAATATATATATAATTGTATATAATAAATATATATATATATATATATATATATATATATAATATTGTATACCACCTACCCGTGGTTTTTTTTTTTTCTTTCTTCTTTGTACATACTACTATAGTATAGTAGCTTACTGTAGCAGTCTGCGGTGCTGCTGAGCTGACAGTGTCCAGCAGGTCCGTCATCAGTCATCATTACCAATACCTAATAAATATATTATCTACCTGTCCGGCTGCAGTACTAGTGATATTATATATACATACATATATATATTGATTTCATCTCATTATCAATCATCCAGTCTATATTAGCAGCAGACACAGTACGGTAGTCCACGGCTGTAGCTACCTCTGTGTCGGCACTCGGCAGTCCATCCATTAATTGTATACTAGTATCCATCCATCTCCATTGTTTACCTGAGGTGCCTTTTAGTTGTGCCTATTAAAATATGGAGAACAAAAATGTGGAGGTTCCAAAATTAGGGAAAGATCAAGATCCACTTCCACCTCGTGCTGAAGCTGCTGCCACTAGTCATGGCCGAGACGATGAAATGCCAGCAACGTCGTCTGCCAAGGCCGATGCCCAATGGCATAGTACAGAGCATGTCAAATCCAAAACACCAAATATCAGTAAAAAAAGGACTCCAAAACCTAAAATAAAATTGTCGGAGGAGAAGCGTAAACTTGCCAATATGCCATTTACCACACGGAGTGGCAAGGAACGGCTGAGGCCCTGGCCTATGTTCATGGCTAGTGGTTCAGCTTCACAGGAGGATGGAAGCACTCAGCCTCTCGCTAGAAAACTGAAAAGACTCAAGCTGGCAAAAGCACCGCAAAGAACTGTGCGTTCTTCGAAATCCCAAATCCACAAGGAGAGTCCAATTGTGTCGGTTGCGATGCCTGACCTTCCCAACACTGGACGTGAAGAGCATGCACCTTCCACCATTTGCACGCCCCCTGCAAGTGCTGGAAGGAGCACCCGCAGTCCAGTTCCTGATAGTCAGATTGAAAATGTCAGTGTTGAAGTACACCAGGATGAGGAGGATATGGGTGTTGCTGGCGCTGGGGAGGAAATTGACAAGGAGGATTCTGATGGTGAGGTGGTTTGTTTAAGTCAGGCACCCGGGGAGACACCTGTTGTCCATGGGAGGAATAGGGCCGTTGACATGCCTGGTGAAAATACCCAAAAAATCAGCTCTTCGGTGTGGAAGTATTTCACCAGAAATGCGGACAACATTTGTCAAGCCGTGTGTTGCCTTTGTCAAGCTGTAATAAGTAGGAGTAAGGACGTTAACCACCTCGGAACATCCTCCCTTATACGTCACCTGCAGCGCATTCATAATAAGTCAGTGACAAGTTCAAAAACTTTGGGTGACAGCGGAAGCAGTCCACTGACCAGTAAATCCCTTCCTCTTGTAACCAAGCTCACGCAAACCACCCCACCACCAACTCCCTCAGTGTCAATTTCCTCCTTCCCCAGGAATGCCAATAGTCCTGCAGGCCATGTCACTGGCAATTCTGACGAGTCCTCTCCTGCCTGGGATTCCTCCGATGCATCCTTGCGTGTAACGCCTACTGCTGCTGGCGCTGCTGTTGTTGCTGCTGGGAGTCGATCGTCATCCCAGAGGGGAAGTCGTAAGCCCACTTGTACTACTTCCAGTAAGCAATTGACTGTCCAACAGTCATTTGCGAGGAAGATGAAATATCACAGCAGTCATCCTGCTGCAAAGCGGATAACTGAGGCCTTGACAACTATGTTGGTGTTAGACGTGCGTCCGGTATCCGCCGTTAGTTCACAGGGAACTAGACAATTTATTGAGGCAGTGTGCCCCCGTTACCAAATACCATCTAGGTTCCACTTCTCTAGGCAGGCGATACCGAGAATGTACACGGACGTCAGAAAAAGACTCACCAGTGTCCTAAAAAATGCAGTTGTACCCAATGTCCACTTAACCACGGACATGTGGACAAGTGGAGCAGGGCAGGGTCAGGACTATATGACTGTGACAGCCCACTGGGTAGATGTATGGACTCCCGCCGCAAGAACAGCAGCGGCGGCACCAGTAGCAGCATCTCGCAAACGCCAACTCTTTCCTAGGCAGGCTACGCTTTGTATCACCGCTTTCCAGAATACGCACACAGCTGAAAACCTCTTACGGCAACTGAGGAAGATCATCGCGGAATGGCTTACCCCAATTGGACTCTCCTGTGGATTTGTGGCATCGGACAACGCCAGCAATATTGTGTGTGCATTAAATATGGGCAAATTCCAGCACGTCCCATGTTTTGCACATACCTTGAATTTGGTGGTGCAGAATTTTTTAAAAAACGACAGGGGCGTGCAAGAGATGCTGTCGGTGGCCAGAAGAATTGCGGGACACTTTCGGCGTACAGGCACCACGTACAGAAGACTGGAGCACCACCAAAAACTACTGAACCTGCCCTGCCATCATCTGAAGCAAGAAGTGGTAACGAGGTGGAATTCAACCCTCTATATGCTTCAGAGGTTGGAGGAGCAGCAAAAGGCCATTCAAGCCTATACAATTGAGCACGATATAGGAGGTGGAATGCACCTGTCTCAAGTGCAGTGGAGAATGATTTCAACGTTGTGCAAGGTTCTGATGCCCTTTGAACTTGCCACACGTGAAGTCAGTTCAGACACTGCCAGCCTGAGTCAGGTCATTCCCCTCATCAGGCTTTTGCAGAAGAAGCTGGAGACATTGAAGGAGGAGCTAACACGGAGCGATTCCGCTAGGCATGTGGGACTTGTGGATGGAGCCCTTAATTCGCTTAACAAGGATTCACAGGTGGTCAATCTGTTGAAATCAGAGCACTACATTTTGGCCACCGTGCTCGATCCTAGATTTAAAGCCTACCTTGGATCTCTCTTTCCGGCAGACACAAGTCTGCTGGGGTTGAAAGACCTGCTGGTGAGAAAATTGTCAAGTCAAGCGGAACGCGACCTGTCAACATCTCCTCCTTCACATTCTCCCGCAACTGGGGGTGCGAGGAAAAGGCTCAGAATTCCGAGCCCACCCGCTGGCGGTGATGCAGGGCAGTCTGGAGCGACTGCTGATGCTGACATCTGGTCCTGACTGAAGGACCTGACAACGATTACGGACATGTCGTCTACTGTCACTGCATATGATTCTCTCAACATTGAAAGAATGGTGGAGGATTATATGAGTGACCGCATCCAAGTAGGCACGTCACACAGTCCGTACTTATACTGGCAGGAAAAAGAGGCAATTTGGAGGCCCTTGCACAAACTGGCTTTATTCTACCTAAGTTGCCCTCCCACAAGTGTGTACTCCGAAAGAGTGTTTAGTGCCGCCGCTCACCTTGTCAGCAATCGGCGTACGAGGTTACATCCAGAAAATGTGGAGAAGATGATGTTCATTAAAATGAATTATAATCAATTCCTCCGTGGAGACATTGACCAGCAGCAATTGCCTCCACAAAGTACACAGGGAGCTGAGATGGTGGATTCCAGTGGGGACGAATTGATAATCTGTGAGGAGGGGGATGTACATGGTGATATATCGGAGGATGATGATGAGGTGGACATCTTGCCTCTGTAGAGCCAGTTTGTGCAAGGAGAGATTAATTGCTTCTTTTTTGGTGGGGGTCCAAACCAACCCGTCATTTCAGTCACAGTCGTGTGGCAGACCCTGTCACTGAAATGATGGGTTGGTTAAAGTGTGCATGTCCTGTTTATACAACATAAGGGTGGGTGGGAGGGCCCAAGGACAATTCCATCTTGCACCTCTTTTTTCTTTAATTTTTCTTTGCGTCATGTGCTGTTTGGGGAGGGTTTTTTGGAAGGGACATCCTGCGTGACACTGCAGTGCCACTCCTAGATGGGCCCGGTGTTTGTGTCGGCCACTAGGGTCGCTTATCTTACTCACACAGCTACCTCATTGCGCCTCTTTTTTTCTTTGCGTCATGTGCTGTTTGGGGAGGGTTTTTTGGAAGGGACATCCTGCGTGACACTGCAGTGACACTCCTAGATGGGCCCGGTGTTTGTGTCGGCCACTAGGGTCGCTTATCTTACTCACACAGCTACCTCATTGCGCCTCTTTTTTTCTTTGCGTCATGTGCTGTTTGGGGAGGGTTTTTTGGAAGGGACATCCTGCGTGACACTGCAGTGACACTCCTAGATGGGCCCGGTGTTTGTGTCGGCCACTAGGGTCGCTTATCTTACTCACACAGCTACCTCATTGCGCCTCTTTTTTTCTTTGCGTCATGTGCTGTTTGGGGAGGGTTTTTTGGAAGGGACATCCTGCGTGACACTGCAGTGCCACTCCTAGATGGGCCCGGTGTTTGTGTCGGCCACTAGGGTCGCTTATCTTACTCACACAGCTACCTCATTGCGCCTCTTTTTTTCTTTGCGTCATGTGCTGTTTGGGGAGGGTTTTTTGGAAGGGACATCCTGCGTGACACTGCAGTGACACTCCTAGATGGGCCCGGTGTTTGTGTCGGCCACTAGGGTCGCTTATCTTACTCACACAGCTACCTCATTGCTCCTCTTTTTTTCTTTGCGTCATGTGCTGTTTGGGGAGGGTTTTTTGGAAGGGACATCCTGCGTGACACTGCAGTGACACTCCTAGATGGGCCCGGTGTTTGTGTCGGCCACTAGGGTCGCTTATCTTACTCACACAGCTACCTCATTGCGCCTCTTTTTTTCTTTGCGTCATGTGCTGTTTGGGGAGGGTTTTTTGGAAGGGACATCCTGCATGACACTGCAGTGACACTCCTAGATGGGCCCGGTGTTTGTGTCGGCCACTAGGGTCGCTTATCTTACTCACACAGCTACCTCATTGCGCCTCTTTTTTTCTTTGCGTCATGTGCTGTTTGGGGAGTGTTTTTTGGAAGGGCCATCCTGCGTGACACTGCAGTGACACTCCTAGATGGGCCCGGTGTTTGTGTCGGCCACTAGGGTCGCTTAGCTTAGTCATCCAGCGACCTAGGTGCAAATTTTAGGACTAAAAATAATATTGTGAGGTGTGAGGTATTCAGAATAGACTGAAAATGAGTGTAAATTATGGTTTTTGAGGTTAATACTTTGGGATCAAAATGACCCCCAAATTCTATGATTTAAGCTGTTTTTTAGTGTTTTTTGAAAAAAACACCCGAATCCAAAACACACCCGAATCCGACAAAAAAAATTCGGTGAGGTTTTGCCAAAACGCGGTCGAACCCAAAACACGGCCGCGGAACCGAACCCAAAACCAAAACACAAAACCCGAAAAATTTCCGGCGCTCATCTCTACTTTCCTGGGTCACCAATCACTGGTCCTGGCTGCAGGTAAATATAAGCAGAGCCGGGGGCAGAGTATCACAGGCGGGTCGGGTGGAATGTAGCCACCGGTGCATACCCTGAGAAGTGTGGTAGGAGGACTCGCAGGGACAAAGCTTTCAAGCTCTGTCCCTGCATTAGATATTTTTTGCTTCCTTGCGATGTATTTACATTGTGTATTGTGAATTTGGCCGAATTTATCACATCTGGGACCTAATTCAGGTTGGATCGCAGTGTGTGAGAATGGGGGCATGTCGAGGGCGTGAATGCGGCGGCTGCATGTGACATCACGCAGACGCCGCGATCGCAAAGCTAAGCTGCGCTGGCAGGAGGCTTCCTCTATGTCTGCTAAAAGCAGAAATTGCGATGCAATCACAATTTCTGCTTGTTGAACGGGGAAGGCATCGGGTAGCATGCTGGGCGGCCTTGTCCTGCGATGGGCGGTCCCCAGCATGGGATCCAAAGGATAGCAAATTCTACTAATTAGCAGAATTTGCTATCCTTACTGAATTAAGCCCCTGATCCGCATCCGAGATGCAGATTGTAATAAATATGCCCAGTAGCATGGAAGCCTGATATATTTAGTTCTCTTTCGTGAAGCATTTAAATGTACTTTCGTGGGGTTTTCATTTTGGATACCAGTAGTCACGTATAAAGTTTAATGAGGACACAATATAATAGAGGAAGGAGATTGATCATCTGCTGTGTGCTGTTAAGTTGTAAACAGGGACCTGATTATCTGGCGCCGTGATTAAAGCCCCGGTGTTTGCTGACATTGTATTGGCAGAATTAAACAAAACATGTGACAAGATGAATCTACTGTGTTTGGAAAGCAATTAATAAAACACATGCTCTGGTGTAATAAGCAGACAGTAAAAGGCAACACATGGCTCAAAAAGCTTGTAAATGTAGTAGTCCTATCTAAAAATATATTAGCAAATGTGAATTATGAAGCACTTTGGATTATGTCATTGTAACGTCATCTTGACTCCTCCCTCTCCTTCAAACCACACATTCAGCACCTCTCAAAAACTTGCCATTTCCACCTCAAAAACATCTCCAGGATCAGACCCTTTCTCACCCAGGATCAGGGGCGGATTGGGCACAAAAAGCGGCCCTGGAAAAATTTGTACTAGTGGCCCCACATGGGCAGCACCAGAGGTGTAAGGTCTAGCCATGGGCATGGCAGCAGCAACCTCCCCCCAAGACTTTCCAGCTAGTGGGGATGTCCAGCATCAAGGTGGAAGTTAAAAAGAAATAAAATTAAATATTATGAGCACATTATATGATACACCTTCAGAATTTAGGAAACTATATCATTCTTTAGAAATATATTTTCTTGCTTATTACACCAACTGCGTATCCCAATCACTATTCACTCAATCTTATATGTCAGCCAAGCAGGCAGACAGAGCATACACTAGATCATCTGCAATCACAGGCTAAGTAATAAAGTCATTTTTATATATGCAAATTATTTTGCATCTTATTCATTATGTCTATAAAAAGGATCACATGTCCTCAAACAAAACAGGCCCCGCGGGTGCGCTGGCCCACCAGGGATCTTCCCTGTAAGCCCTATGGCCAATCCGCCTCTGCCCAGGATGCTACTAAGACCATCATTCACTCACTGGTCATCTCCAGATTAGACTACTGCAATCTCCTCCTATCTGGCCTCCCTCAAAAATGCCTCTCTCCACTCTAGTCTATCCTCAATGCTGCTGCCCATCTCATCTTCCTCACCAAACATACTACATCCACATCCCCTCTCTTGCAGGACCTTCACTGGCTACCCTTCCCATTCAGAATCCAATTCAAGCTTCTCACACTCACCTACAAAGCCCTCACCCACTCTTCTCCCTCTTACATCTCTGACCTTATCTCTCTTTACATTCCCACCCATCCTCTTCACTCTGCTAATGCACGCCGTCTCTCCTGCCTACTGATTACCTCCTCCCACTCCTACCTACAAGATTTTGCACGTGCTGCTCCCTATCTCTGGAATTCTCTACCTCTCCCCATCCGACTCTCCAGCTCTCTACAAAACTTCAAACGGGCTCTCAAGACCCACTTCTTCACCAAACCCAGTCAACTCTCCTCCTAACCCTCTTGTCTATGCTCACTGTCTTGCCCGTCTGTGTCACTCTGGTCTGTTAGCCCCTCACCTTTTAGATTGTAAGCTCACAAGAGCAGGGACTTCTTTCCTCATGTGCCTTTCCTTTTCTTACTTACACTATCTTATACTCCATACTCCCTTTGATGGCACCTAACCCCGGGTTTTCTATACCTGTCCTATTTTGTCCTGTACTGTAAGTGCTGTTTTCTTGTTTGCTCATTTTATTATGTACTGTGTAATGGGCGCTGCTGATCCCTTGTGGTGCATATAAATAAAGGATAATAATAATAATAATAATAATAATAATAATAAAAAACAGTAACGCTTAGAAAAGACCCTTTTTGTTTTCTTAAAATCATCTTCTTGTGCATAGATTTAGTTGCAGCAGTGTCAAAGAAGGGCTCACTGCCGTCCCTGCCGAAACCCGTGACATGACGTGAGAGTAGTGGCCAGCAGAAACACATGTATTAAGTTACAGGCTCATTCATTATTCATAGCCTGATGTAGCGTTCTGTATATGGCAAACAGGAAGTTTCAGAGTTTACTTGTGGGAACTGACAACGTCATCACATGCAGTTAGTTCCTGATGGCTCACTCCTTCCTCTTGGAAGGTGTTCCCGGAGTGCAAAGAGGGAATCATTCAGATCCTTCTGCCTCTAGCTGCCCTTTCTGTGCCTATGCGAGAACTCAGTTCATACATGCGCACCTACACTGTCCAGCAGTGTAACCTTTAACCTCTGGTAATTAGCAGTGAAAGCGTAGTAAATAGGACTCGTGGGACAGCTGATGTATAGAGCAGCTCTCCTGCAATTGGAGCAATGCTGAATTGCTCTGGTACTTTAGCAACCGCTGCCACAACTTGTTGCGAGTTGCCCCGCAATAATGAATATGCTACACAGAATGTAGCAGTGTGGCTCCTATATGGGCGAGCTCCTCATACCTTGGTCCTCCGTTGCCTGCATTCCAGTAGTATTAAATTACTAACAAGTATTTTTGCTTATATGAGAATTCCTGGAATTATAATTTTATGGAATCTCCTGCCCCAAGCCCCAGAACGGCAAAGCTCTGATAAGTAGGACTCTGACAGGTCAGGGGACTCTCACTGATGCCAGCACCTGCAGCCAGGTATTATTCAAGTACAGTAGCGCAGGCCGGAGTGAAAACACTGTGCAGTGACAGTTTGCTGATGAATAGGATTTGATGGAAGCTGCTCCATGTAAAGTTGGATACATGTATCATTTGGGAAGTAAAATGCGCATTTCTATTCCATGCATGTAGACAAAAAAGACAGATTCCACTTGACATGCCATAAACATAACGCAGTGGAATGTAGCAGAGAAAGGACATGTAAGGTTGTGTTTTCAGAAATGCGACTGGTGCAATCCTATATACAAACACATATTCATCTGTCAGGAGGCATATCTCTTGTAGGTGGTCGGCCTCTGGTGCTCTGATGATGATGATAATAATGATTGGCAATTTCTAATTGGCTGCATGTTTACTGGCTGCTTTCTCATTGTATTCTCATTGGCTGCATTCTCATTGGCTGCTTTCTCATTGGCAGAAATCTCATTGGCAGCTTTCTCACTGGCTGCTTTCTCATTGTATGCATTCTCATTGGCCGCAGTTTCATTGGCTGCATTCTCATTGGTTGCATTGTAATTGGCAGCTTCTCATTGGCTGCTCCAGCCTGAAAATGATGGAAGATGAAAACCAGAAGCTAGCATGGTAATGCCCTTATTTCCATATGTATTTGTGATCCTAAGTAGTAGGAACCATACAGGATCCTCTTCTACCATGTGCTTTTGCTATCTCCGACCTACACCATATTCCTTACAATGGCACATAACCCTCGGTTTCTGCCCCCCTGTTGCTTATTTCAGTGCCATGACCGCTGATGCAGGAATGTTTATATACCATGTACATGTCCTACATTGTCTTGTGCTGTAAGTCGCTGTTTTCCTGTTTTGTTAATTTATGTACTTTGTTAGTCGCTGCGGAACCCTTACGATACCATATAAATAAAGGATGATGATAATAATAATAATAATAATAATAATAATGATGATGAAGAAGAAGAGGAAGAAGAAGAAGAAGTTTGTGCAAAAACGAAATACCTACTGCTGACATCAGTTCCATGCATTGGTCAGTGATGGAAGCTTGAAGTAGGAATCTCTGATTATTAAATTAGGGATGCACTTTTGTTGACACATATTAGAGAGCGTGTATGGAGGAAAGTTACTGCAGATTGCGCTATCACCACACACTAACCGGTTAGCTTACTGACTTGCTTACATTTTGCTTTGGGCTTCCTTTATTTCAGGTAAATGAATCCAGTGCTACATATATATATATATATATATATATATATATATATACATGCACATTTTTTGTAAAACAATGGTTTTATTGGTTCTGAAACAAGTGAAGAAATACAAGTTCCTGTTATTTGTTACATTTTCTGTACCCATTCATTATTTTGCAAGGGTGAAATTGCAATATTCATTGTTACAAGATAACATACTAACACCAGAGAGAGAGAGAGCACATTACTTACCAAGCACACATCCCAACCTTACATGAGATGCAATTTCATATTAATAATGTACAGTATATTGTTTTTTATCCCTATACAATGTTCAGCAAAAGGCACACTTCAGTTAAACTGCAGTCAAGCAACATTGCAGCCAGTTCTCTAATTTGTTTTTGCAACCCCCTGCCAACGTAGCATCATTATTAAGGTAGTATTATTCTGGGGTACAGAGTGGATGACCAAATCTATGTATCAGTGGGCTGCGGGTACTGCTGGGGGCTTGCAGTGCAGAGAGGAGTGGGCATTTGCTATGTATAGATGCAATTCCTCAACATATAGTGATATTTTGTCTTCAGTTCCAGCAAACAGAAAACCTTGGACATCACTGTTATCTGTAATTACCAAGGACTATATTGCTAGAGCAGGGTGGAGAAGAGATCGGATGGTATCCTTGATGTATTCCACTATTTCACTCTGATTCCCCAGATACCAAACTGCCTGTCTGGTCTGGTATCCGGACTCCAGGTCGACAGCACAAAGGTCGACACACCTTAAGTCGACGCCAATTGGTCGACACACCTTAGGTCAAAATGGACAAAAGGTCGACAGGAACAAGGTCGACATGGAAAAAGGTCGACATGAGTTTTTCATGATTTTTTTCTTTTTTTGAACCTTTTCATACTTAACGATCCACGTGGACTACGATTGGAACGGTAAAGTGTGCCGAGCGAAGCGGTAGCGGAGCGAAGGCACCATGCCCGAAGCATGGCGAGCGAAGCGAGCCATGCGAGGGGACGCGGTGCACTAATTGGGGTTCCCGGTCACTCTACGAAGAAAACGACACCAAAAAAACATTAAAAGCTCATGTCGACCTTTTTCCATGTCGACCTTGTTCCTGTCGACCTTTTGTCCATGTCGACCTTTTGTCCATGTTGACCTAAGGTGTGTCGACCTTTGTGCTGTCGACCCTCAGTCCCAGACCCGTCTGGTCTGTAGGCTGAGCTTTTAAGATATAACACTTAAAAATTGTCATCCAAGTCCCATTTACTGTAGAACTATAAATATTACCACACGGTAGAATCACTGCCTCAGATAGGCCGCCATGGGCCCTTTATTCACATAATTATCCTACAGGTAATTAAAGACCCTTCTTTAATATATATCTACTGTCAATCTCCATGTCATGAAACCAAGCTGGTCTCTGTGAATTAGTAAGAGAATTCTCCTGTTTAGGTTAATACAAAAAATGTAAGCTCAAATTATTATGCCCACGCTGATCAGTGGAAATTGTTAAGAGCTTCCTTCATTGATGGCAGAGGTTCGTGTCCTGGGTATTTCACACTGTAGGTCTGATTCTACGTTGTACGTAAAGCAGCTATAGTTGCTGCAGTTGCCACCTTATCCTAATGCAATATACAGTACTATGAGACTTCTTAAAAATTTTATAAGCAAAGGAGTATGATAAAAATAAAATAGGATCATGGTTCAGGAACTAAAGGGGGGTATACACGGGAGAGATGTGTGCTGAGCGAACCGCTCAGCACACATCTCTCCCGCCGCTCATCACAGCGCGATGTGTGCTGAGTGATGCGGGGGGAGGAAGGGGGCAGCTCATTTCACCTGGCGGGTGAAATGAGCGACGTGCTAGATTGGCCTGCATGCAGGCTCAATCTAGCAGCGGCGATAGCGATGTGCGGGGCCGCGCATCGCTATCGCTGAGGGGGGTACACATGAGTGATCTGTGCTTAAAATCTTAGCAATCTAGTCAGATTGCTTAGATTTTAAGCATGGATCTCTCCGTGAGTACCCCCCTTTAGAATGGTTTTAAAAGCTCCTGTCAAATCTCTTCTAACATAGTGGGGGGTAATTCAATTAGCAGTGGTAAATTACATCACAAATTGATCCCCGGAGGCTTATTCATTTAGTCCTGATAGCAGTCAGTATCGGGGATTGTTATTTACCTGCTCAAGGGCAGGAAATGAAAATCCATGATAACTGACCTGTTTTTGCGAATGCGAAAACACATGGATCCGAGAACTTATTCTGGATCCTGTAGAATAGGTCAGTTTTCTCGCAAATAAAAATGTGACTCAATCGAATTGCCTGATAACACCATCGGACAATAAATCGCAGTAAAGTCCCATTTTTGCGCAAAAACTTTTCGTGATCACGTGTATTCCCCAAACAGACTGCAAAGATTTAGGGGTATATGCAATTGCGGTCGAATTGCCGCAAAAGTTGAAAAACGGGGCATTTTCGGAAAAAAAACATGTCGAATTGGATTCGACAATGCAATACAGTACTTTTCGACAAAAAAACGGACGTTTCAGATTCGACTTTTTGCAATTCGACATTTTTAAAATTCGACATGTCTGCAGTGGTAAAAATGCGGCTTTTCGACAAAAGTATATTCAATTGAAGAATGTCGATTCGACAACAGTGCTTTTTGACAGTAATTTCGTCAATTTCATTCCGCCTCACTTTGCTGGCGGAATCTATTAAAAAAATTTAAAAACATATTTTTGTGTGTTTTTTTATTGCTAATAGCATATCTATTTATATTAGATGGGATTATGTACTTGGTTTGTCTATTAGGAGACACAAGTATTATTTATAGATTTTTTAAAAGAATATATTTTTATTAACTGACATAAATAGAGAGAGCATGGTTTTCAGTGGGAAGGGGTGGGAATGGGTTAAAATCAAGAAAATAAATGCGTGGGGTCCCCCCTCCTAAGCATAACCAGCCTCGGGCTCTTTGAGCCGGTCCTGGTTGTAAAAATACGGGGGGGAAATTGACAGGGGATCCCCCGTATTTTTAGAACCAGCACCGGGCTCTGTGTCCGGTCCTGGTGCAAAAAATACGGGGGACAAAAGACGTAGGGGTCCCCCATATTTTTAACACCAGCACCGGGCTCCACTAGCCAGAGAGATAATGCCACAGCCGGGGGACACTTTTTATATCGGTCCCTGCGGCCGTGGCATTAAATCCCCAACTAGTCACCCCAGGCCGGGGTACCCTGGAGGAGTGGGGACCCCTTAAATCAAGGGGTCCTCCCCCCTCCAGCCACCCAAGGGCCAGGGGTGAAGCCCGAGGCTGTCCCCCCCATCCATGGGCTGCGGATGGGGGGCTGATAGCCTTGTGTCAAAGAAAAGAATATTGTTTTTTGCAGCAGAACTACAAGTCCCAGCAAGCCTCCCCCGCAAGTTGGTACTTGGAGAACCACAAGTACCAGCATGCAGGGGGAAAACGGGCCCGCTGGTACCTGTAGTTCTACTGCAAAAAAAATACCCAAATAAAAACAGTACACGCACACCGTGAAGTAAAAATTTATTACATACATGCCGACACACACATACTTACCTATGTTGACATGAGGTTCGGTCCACTTCTCCAAGTAGAATCCACGGTGTACCTGAAAATAAAATTATACTCACCAAAATCCAGTGTAGATCTGTCCTCTTCTTTTTTGTAATCCACATACTTGGCAAAAAAACAAACCGCATACCCTAACCACGCACTGAAAGGGGTCCCATGTTTACACATGGGACCCCTTTCCCTGAATGCTGAGACCCCCTGTGACTCCTGTCACAGAGGGTCCCTTCAGCCAATCAGGGAGCGCCACGTCGTGGCACACTCCTGATTGGCTATGCGCGTCTGAGCTGTCAGACAGCGCATTGCACAGCCGCTCCATTATCTTCAATGGTGGGAACTTTGCGGTCAGCGGTGAGGTTGCATACCGCAGGCTTCCGTGCATTGGCCAATTCACTAACTAAACCCCCATCATTTATTTATTGATGTTGTGAGGACAAGTGAGCTTGCTATGGTGAGTGCTGAATTCTCTATTTGTATGTATTTGGGTAGGTGGCCATGGGCTGCATGCACCTCACCCTATGAGTGGTGAGTGCAGACACTGCACCCCGCTTCTGGGGTGGCGAGTGCTGTGGTTTTCTATATTTGTTTGTATATTATGGGGTTAATCTTTGGTTAACTCTTATTAACCATGGTCACAGGCCTTTTCATGCACCCCTGTGTAATCTCAATTGTTCTAAACCTGTGTCAGCTGCTCCTTAGTAATTTACCGGCTGTGTCAGGTGACTAGTATGCCTTTAAAAGCCACTAGATATGTGGCAGGCATACATTAAACTTAGTGGGCATATTTGCAGTTATATTATGTGATACAGTTGCCAGGTTTTAATTCTTAAGGCTTTGTGATAGTGTAGGACCTGCATGTAGGTGGGGTACCGTGGAGCGGTATGCAGGCTTCCGTGCATTGGCCAATTCACTAACTAAACCCCCATCATTTATTTATTTATTGATGTTGTGAGGACAAGTGAGCTTGCTATGGTGAGTGCTGAATTCTCTATTTGTATGTATTTGGGTAGGTGGCCATGGGCTGCATGCACCCCACCCTATGAGTGGTGAGTGCAGACACTGCACCCCGCTTCTGGGGTGGCGAGTGCTGTGGTTTTCTATATTTGTTTATATATATATATATATATACACTATATAGTGTATATATATATATATTTATATATATTTGTGTATATACACTATATAGTATAATATATATTTATATATATTTGTGTATATATATATATATATATATACACGTATATATATATATATATATACACGTGTGTGTGTGTGTGTGTGTGTGTGTGTGTATGTGTGTGTGTATATATATATATATATATACTAGGTGCTTCATCGCGCCCTACGGGCGCTCTTCACACCGTCGCAAGGGGCTACGCCCCCTTAACCCTTGCATGCCTTTCTGGAGTTTAATATTTGTATTATATGGAGTATTACCTGCATTCCTTTGTTAGTGGTTAAATATTGCACAATGAAAGGGCGTGCGATGGTGAAGGAGGCGCAGCCCCTTGCGACGGCGTGAACAGCACCTGCAGGGCACGATGTACAGAATGTAGCGGGTGCGGGGGGGACTGCGGATGGTGTCTGTAGATGCTGCGGGTGGAGGGGAGGCAGAAGTGGGGGTGGGGCCTGGATGGGGAAGGTTCGGGAGGTGCTGCGTGTGGGGGAGGGGCAGAGGAGTGGGGGATGCAGATGGGGGAGGGGTCCGGAGGCACTGCAGGTGGGGGAGGGGCAGGGGTGCCACGGGTGGGAGAGGGGCAGGTGTGGGGATGTTGTGGATGGGTGAAGGGTTCCGGAGGTGCTGTGGGATGGGAAGGGACGGGAGTGCCGGGGGTTGGGTAGGGGACAGCAGGCACCATGGGTAGGGGCAGGTACGGGTGTTGCGGCGGATGGGAAAGGAGGTCCGGAGGTGCTGCAGGTGGTGGAGGGGCAGGTGCGGGGGTGCCATTGGTGGGGGAGGGGTGGGTGTGGGGGGGACCGCTGATGGAGGAGGGTGTCTGCAGATGCTGCGGATGGAGGGGGGCAGGTGTGGGGGGAGACATATAAAGGGGGTGAATGGTGGAAGGGGCCTGGAGGTGCTGTGGGTGGTGAAGGGGTGGAGGAGTGGGAGCCATGGGTGGTGTAGGGGGTCTGGAGGCACAGCATGTGGGGGAGGGGTGAAGTGCCGCTTGTGGTGGAGGGGAAGGTGCGGAGGTGTGGTGCATTGGGGAGAGGTCTGGAGGCGCTGCGGGTACTGTACATGCCATAAAAGGTAGTTGGAGGGTATGCAGTAACAGGGCCAGGACAGGGGTGACAGGGTCAGAACAGGGGTGACGGTGCCAGGACAGGGGTGACAGGGCCAGGACAGGGGTGACAGGGCCAGGACAGAAATGATAGGGACAGGATAGGGGTGACAGGGCCAGGGTAGGGGCGGCAGGACCAGGACAGGGGTGACGGGGCCAGTATAGGGTTGACAGGGCAAGCACAGGGGTGACAGGGCCAGGATAGGGGTAACAGGGCTAGCATAAGGGTGACAGGGCCAGGATAAGGGTGAAAGGGCCAGGATAAGGGTGGCAGGGCAAGGCCAGGGGTGACAGGGACATGACAGAACACAGGGCACGGGAGAGATTGGTATTAGGGACAAAACAGTGGTGACAGACAGATGTGTCTTACCGAAGTCACTGCTGCTGGCTGCTGCTGTTCCACTCCAACCTGTTGGGATCTGCTGCTGCTGGAGACTTGGCATGGCTGACTCTCTCAGGCTGGAGTCCTGCTTTCTCTGCCCGTCCGCATCCCTCCCCCCCCTCCTCAGTCACACACCGCAGACCTCGCGCAGCTGCCGGGCACTGTGGTAAGGTGAGACTGGAAATGACTGGTTAGCCCCCTGGAGATGCTGCGGCTGGAGGGAGGAGGGGGTCATAGCATGCACGTGGCGTGGACCTCACGGCTTCCGGGCACTGTGGTAAGGGGAGACTGGGAGTGACTGGTTAGCTCCCAGGAGACGCTGCGGCTGGAGGGAGGAGTGGGTCAGAGCCTGCAAGCAGCTCGGATTTCTGCAGCGCTACCCGCCAGCTAAAGTGTGTGAATGAGCTGGGCGCACTACACTGCGGGTGGCAGCGCTGCAGCTAGCGGTGGGGTTGCCGGGGCTGGAGATAACAGAGGCAGTATGGAACCTGCACAGCGGCAGGTGCCCCACAAAACTGCAGCTAAGAAGCGTGGAGTGTGCCAGAAAGTGACGCTCCTCTGCACCAGAGAGACCCTGCTGAGTATGCCGATGTGGGGGGTCAAGCACACAGTGAGCCGGTGCCCGTCTGTCTGTATGACATACCCCTCACACAACCCCATACCTCCCAAATGTCCAGATTTTCGCGGGACAGTCCCATTTTTTGGGGTCTGTCCCGCTGTCCCACCCGCGGGTCGCAGTGTCCGGCGGTGGGGGGGGGGGGGGGGGCATTTGGAAAGCTCCTGTACTCGCTGTTCTGCTTAGCAGAGCAGCGGTGAATAGTGGAGACAGAGGGAGAGGGGGCATCAGGGGGTACGGATTAATGGGGGGGTTCCAGCAGCAGAGCCGGATTAAGGGGGGGGGGCAGGGGATACGTACCGTTGGCCCCACAGTTTTAGGGGGCCCCCCGGCTGGAGTAGCTCTGTCCCAGCTCAGAAGCCCCCCCCCCCCCCCCCCGTCCTGCCAGCAACAGCGGCAGCATTGTGCTACAGTCAGCACACGCTGCTGCATATTGGCAGGTCTGTGGTGTTGCAGGGAGGCAGCAGTCTCCCTGCTTTCTTCTCCCTGTGCGGGTGTGTAAGGGGGAGCGACCACCCCCTCTGGATTTAGCCCTAGCTGAGGGGCCAAAATCCCATAAAAAAATATATATCGGAATTTGCATAAGGGGGCGTGGCCGTGCGGTCCGCGATTAGGCCACGCCCCCAACCCCCAGCAGGCACAGCAATGAGATAGGGCTCCCCTGTCTCAAGTGCCCTGGGCCCCCCAGACTCATAATCAGCCCCTGGGAGCATGCCAGCAGCTCACAGAGCGCTGGGCATGCTCCCTCACTGACGAAAACGGGGACCCTCCCGTGAAGCCACGCCCCCTTTTCGCCGAGTGTGTTTCCTTCCTTCTGCCTGGAGAAAGCTCCTGCAGAAAGCTGGGAGGTCTGCACCCCTGCCTGTGCCATGCCCAATGCCCATGCTATCTGCTTCTGCTCCTAGTCTCCTGTAGATTTGGCCAGATCTCTGTGACTCATTTGACTAACTCCGCCCACTGTTGTGACTCCGCCCAGCGTTAGCAAATGAATCACAAGGTCACAGAATAGGGCTATTATATAGGAGATATGATCCACAGCCTAAGATTTAAATTTTAATGTTAGCAGCAGGGGGAAGAAAAATCTTATAAAAAGCCAGCCTTACTGTTTGCAGACAGGCTGCTGTGACACAGGGCCCCACATGCCGCCCGGGATCCAGCCCTCCTCATTCTTCTCTCTGCTGTGCAGCCTGCACGCCCAGCCAATGACTAGGCGCTGGCTGCTGTTTCACACGCTATTGGATAGCTGAGCCATCGCTCAGCTATCTTGTAGTGCTATACGGCTCCGGCTCTGTCTGTATGTACAGCGGAGAGCAGGGACCGCAGCACCGCAGATCATATCGGATCTGTGGTGGGCGGTAGAGGGCCCTTTTGGAAAGGGGGCCCGGGGTACTTACCCCCTGGTCCCCGCCTTAAATTGGCTCTGGGTGGGGTCTATTGTGGGGGCGGGATCCCTCCTCATAGGGCCTGATTGTACGCAATTGGAGCCTTACCTGCATGTTTTGCTGCAGATCAGGGTTGGATTGAGATCAGGGTTGGCCCTGTTAAATTTAGTAGAAGTGGCCTGACATGGGCAGCACAAGAGGTATAACATACCGTGTAGCCATGGCAGCATCACTGGATGGCAGTGTTGCTGTACTGCAGGGATGGAATTACAGAATGAATGGGGACAATGCAGTGTACTGAGTGTGGTGAGCTGTCTGTCATGTGGGGGGTGGGGCCACATGACAACACACAAAACAGACCCCATAGACATGTCGGCCTAACAGGAATCTTCCCGGTGAGCCCTATGGCCAATCCACTCCTGTGAATATGAGATATGGTGAGATGAATATTACACATGATGAAATCAATATGAGATAAGGTGAAATTAATATGACATATGGAAAAATTGATATAACATATTTGTCATGCCTTCAGCATTTGCTTTGTGTAGATCTGATTACCTTTACTACAGAAAGTTGTATTATTGCCCCATCTGGTGGTCAGTCCCATCAATTAATTTGACCCTCATAGCCTCTTGTAGCCAGTCTTGCAATGCATTCTGGGATGAAGAAGCTGGGATCAGCCTTTCTACTTCCCTCATGGTCCCAGACAGTCATGCTTTACATGGGTCCAACTCTCATATAGCATTCGATGGTGAGTTTGTATATTAAATGTCTCATCTCAACCTGTTTAGCCAGTGAGTAATGTTAGCTGCACTGTAGTTTATACTTGCACATGTAATCACATGTTTGCACAGCCCATGTTATATGTACTTGTGTATATCCATTTTGCTTTTCACATGCATATCATAATTGTATATTCTTGTTTCATTAACAGTTTTACCTCATTATCACATATCATCATATCGTATTGTACATCAAATCAACGCATCATATCTGTGATCCCTTTACTGAATAATAAAACACCGTTCCACAAACACCTCTTCTGAACAGATTATTGAAAAGTAAAGGTGGTTATACTGTAGGCTTCAAATTTGCCAGAAAGGGCTTAGTGAGAGGCTGAACAGTAAAACATCGAATGCTACAAGCAGATGGACTCTCTTACACTGACTCCGTCAGTAAATCATTGCCTGTCAGCAGTGGGGACATATACTGACTTACAGAGCCGTTACACTGCCAGCCACAGCTACCTGCATATGACAGCCACACAGTTTCTATACAGTCTACCAACTATGGCAGCTCAGCAATAGGAGTACCGCCATTTGACTACACAGAAACCTGTACAAGTCAGTGCAGCCACGCTTATAAGGCAACACAACAGTCTCTTCACAGTCAAGCAGCTTCATAACAGTTCAAAGATACTGACTCCTCAGAGATCTGCGACACAGTCTGAACAGTTACTTGCAGACAGCATTACAGCAGTCTCTACACAATCAAACATCTCTACCAGATCACCATGTCACAGAAAACGATATCCTCATACAAAACAAGGTCCCAAGTCTCTGGTTCCTCCAAATCCTTGTCTGTCAGTAATGCAGCCATCATGGCACGTGCAAAAGCGGAAGCCGCAAAAGTAAGGGCTAACTTTGCCGAGCAGGAGATGCAATTAAAAATCGAGAGCAAACGCTTAGAAGCAATCGGCGAGAAGCTCGCTGCAGAGAAGGAGGCAGCGGCTGCCATAGCTGAAGCAGAAATCTTGGAGACTGCAGAACTCCCTGATATAAGAAGAACCAATGTACTTGACACAGAGAATGGATCTCAGGATTCACTGCAACGCACATCAGAATACGTACGTCAAGTCTCAAAAAGGAGTAGCAACCCTCCATCTTTACAAGGTACGCATTCAGACCTCATGCAAACAAATCAAGTACACTCTACAGCGCCACCACCAGTGGACAACAGACCACACATTTGCAAGCAAGAGAATCCTAGACACTGTGAACCTATGAGGGACAACTCTTCCCCACCTCAGATGTCTGAATCTGCAAACTCCAAGAAAGACACAGCCTTCTTCACACAGAAGCGGTGTGATACCAACCGTCGGGAACCAGACAACACTAACAGGTATGACTACACACCATATACCTACCGTGTTAATGTACCGACATCTCCAAGAGCCAATCAGGACACATTAGACTTTGCTAAATTTCTCACCCGCCGTGAATTAGTCACGATTAGTATTTCAAAGTTCAATGATCGCCCTGAGAACTTCAGAGCCTGGCAGTCCTCTTTTCAAAATGCTATCAGAGGAATAGACCTTTCACATAGTGAAGAGATAGACCTCTTAATTAAATGGCTTGGGAATGAATCTGCAGAACATGCTAGAAGGATAAGAGTGATTAACATTAACCACCCTGAGAATGGACTTAGGATGATCTGGGATAGACTTAATGAGTGCTATGGCTCACCAGAAATAATAGAGAGTGCTCTGTTCAAAAGAATAGACGATTTCCCCAGGTTACCCAACAAAGGCTATCAGAGACTCAGAGAACTAAGTGACTTACTAAAAGAACTTCAAGTAGCTAAATGTGAGGGAGATTTACCAGGACTTGCCTTCCTTGACACAGCCAGAGGCGTTAACCCTATAGTGCAGAAACTACCGTATAATCTGCAGGAACAATGGATCAACCATGGCTCCAAATATAAGCGGCAGAACAAAGTGCAATTTCCACCATTCTCAGTTTTCGTGGACTTTGTACACCAGCAAGCTATGACCAGGAATGATCCTAGTTTTGCCTTTACCTTGACAAATACTGCACCTATGGTACCTAACCCCCGCAAAACATCAGTTGCAGTTCACAAGACTAATGTGCATTATTCAGATTCTTTCCGCAGGTCTACCAGCTTTAATCGCCAAGAGACCACAGACAAAGATCCAGCCAAGCAATGTCCTCTGCATCACAAACCGCATCCTCTCCTGAAATGCAGAACCTTCAGAGAAAAGTCCCTGGAGAACCGCAAAGCCTTCTTAAAGGAGAATAGGATCTGCTACAAGTGCTGTTCCTCCACATCACACCTCGCCAAGGACTGCAAGGTTAGTGCTAACTGCACAGAATGCCACAGCACAGACCACAATACCGCTCTACACCCTGGTCCTCCCCCATGGGCTTTGCAACACAGTTATACCAATACAGAGCATGGCGGGGAGCACAGTGTAGAACAAAAAGACACTGTTGCAGTCACACCAGAAATAACTTCACAATGTACCGAAGTCTGCAAAGATGCCATTAGCGGTAGATCCTGCTCCAAAATATGTTTAGTCAAAGTTTACCCCAAAGGCCATCCAGACAAAGCCGTTAAACTTTATGCAATCCTAGATGACCAAAGTAACAGGTCTCTAGCCAGATCAATCTTATTTGAGACCTTTAATGTTAAAGGACCCAGCACTCCTTACTCCTTAAGATCCTGCGCAGGGAGTTTTGAGACAACAGGAAGGAGAGCAACTGGCTATCAAATTGAGTCCTTGGATGGGAAGACATGTCTCTCTTTACCAACTATCACAGAGTGTGACGAGATTCCAGACAATAGGAGTGAGATTCCTACACCAGATGTAGCTAAACACCATACACATTTGAAACGCATAGCACATCTGATACCAGAACTGGATCCACATGCCCAAATAAATCTACTCATTGGGAGGGATATCCTACAAGTCCACAAAGCCAGAAGTCAGATTAATGGTCCACATAACGCACCTTACGCTCAAAGACTGGATCTGGGATGGGTAATAATAGGAGAAGTATGTCTTGGAGATGTGCATAAACTAGATTCTGTCAACAGCATGCTTACCTGTACTTTAGAAAATGGACGCCCTTCTCTATTCCAGCCATGTCATAACCATTTCCTCATAAAGGAATTACCACACTGTACCTTCATAGACTCAACTAGTGACAACCATATCTGTGACAACTATCAAGATCATCTGGGACACGCAGTCTTCCAGAGAACAAAGAAGGATGACCAGGTGGCAATGTCCATAGAGGACAAACTATTCTTGGAAATAATGGAGAAAGGACTAGTCAAGGATGATGCCAACAGCTGGGTTGCTCCTCTACCCTTTAGAACACCCAGACAACGCCTTCCTAATGACAGAGAACAAGTACTCAAACGCTTCTCTTCACTTAAACACAACTTTCACAGGAAACCAGAGATGAAAGATCATTTCTTCTCCTTTATGGCTAAAATATTTGAGAATGGTCACGCCGAGATAGCTCCCATTCTTAAAGACACAGAAGAATGCTGGTACCTGCCAATGTTCGGAGTATATCACCCGAAGAAACCAGGTCAGATAAGAGTGGTGTTCGATTCCAGTGCCCAGTTTGAAGGTGTTTCTTTAAATGACGTACTCCTGACAGGACCAGACCTTAACAACAAACTCCTAGGAGTACTCATCCGTTTCCGAAAAGACTCTATTGCCTTCACAGCTGACATTCAACAAATGTTTCATTGCTTTCTTGTGAGAGAAAAAGACAGGAATTTCCTAAGATTCTTCTGGTTCAGAGACAATGACCCCTCAAAAGACATCACGGAGTATCGCATGAAGGTACACATCTTTGGTAACAGCCCTTCACCTGCAGTTGCCATCTATGGACTCAGACGTTCAGCTCAAGAGGGTGAGCTAGAGTATGGTTCTGATGTTAGACAACTTGTAGATAAAGACTTCTACGTGGATGACTGCCTAAAATCTATGCCAACAGCCGAGACAGCAATCAGCCTCCTCAAAAGAGCTCAGGAAATGCTTGCTTGTTCAAACCTGAGGCTTCACAAAATAGCTTCCAACAGCAAAGTAGTGATGGAAGCCTTCCCTTCCCAAGATCATACCAGCGATTTAAGAGACTTGGATTTAGGAACCGATTCCCCACCAGCTCAACGTAGCCTTGGACTCTTGTGGGACTTAAAATCTGACACCTTTACCTTCCAAGTAAACAGCGAAGAAAGACCCTTCACTCGCAGAGGTGTTCTCTCTACTCTAAACAGCTTGTACGACCCCTTAGGATTTGCAGCTCCTGTCACTATCCAAGGTAAAGCTTTGCTCAGAGACCTAACCTGTGAGTCAATTGACTGGGATGCCCCACTGCCTCCCCAGAAAAGAAACTTGTGGCAAGAGTGGAAAGATTCTCTATCTACCTTAACCAACCTCCGCATTACACGTCCATATGCCCCCGTGCCTTCTACAGCAGTACAAAACCAGAGACTATGTGTATTCTCTGATGCCTCAACCCAAGCAATTGCTGCAGTTGCATATCTTAAGACCATGGACATCAAGGGACAATGTCATATTGGATTTGTCATGGGCAAAGCAAAGTTAGCTCCACGTCCAGAACACACAGTGCCCAGACTTGAACTTTGTGCTGCAGTACTAGCTGTAGAATTAGCTGAGCTCATTTCATCTGAGTTACCAATTGGACTCTCTGAAGCAGATTTCTACACAGACAGTAAGGTAGTATTAGGCTACATATGCAACGAGACCAGACGGTTCCATGTTTATGTCAGCAATCGTGTGCTAAGAATCAGAAGATCCACCAATCCAAAACAGTGGCACTATGTATCTACTGCTCACAATCCAGCAGATCACGCTACAAGAGCTGTCCCAGCCAGTATCCTCAAAGACACTACATGGCTCAGAGGACCTGAATTCCTGTACAAGGCAGATTCGAACAATCCTGAAAGTAGCATATTCAAGCTAGTAGACGCAGATTCAGATGTTGAAATTCGTCCACAAATAACTACAATCCATACCGTAACTTCAGATTGTCAACTTCAGCCTCACAGATTCCAAAGATTTTCAACTTGGAAATCACTTGTCAGAGCCATTACCTGCTTAACTCACATAGTCCATTCATTTAAACGCAACGCATCTGTAAGTGTGAATGGATGTAAAGGTTGGCATCACTGTCAAAATGTTTACGCACCAGAAGAAACACAACGATCCAAGAACCTTATCATCCGTGTTGTGCAGCACCAAATCTTTTCCGGAGAGATCGACTGCATTAACAGTGGAAATCCTATTCCCAAAGACAGCACCTTAAAAAAGCTAGACCCTTTTCTTGATGAAAATCATTTATTGAGAGTAGGAGGCCGTCTTCAAGAAGCAAACTTGGAGACAAATGAGAAAAATCCTTTAATCATTCCTGGGAGTCACCACATAGCTTCTTTAATTGTGCAACACTATCACAACGAAGTCAAACACCAAGGACGATTGTTTACCGAAGGAGCTCTACGATCAGCTGGGTTCTGGATTATTGGAGCGAAAAGGTGTGTAAGCAGCACAATCTTCAAATGTATCATTTGCCGTAGACTTCGTGGTACTTCCCTAACTCAGAAGATGGCTAATCTTCCAACAGACAGACTTAGTACAGACCCTCCTTTCTCCAATGTTGGTCTTGATGTATTTGGTCCATGGACTGTCATCACACGACATACTAGAGGTGCGAATGCGAACAGCAAGCGCTGGGCGGTTGTATTCACTTGTATGAGCATCAGAGCTGTTCATATCGAAGTTATAGAATCAATGGACACTTCAAGCTTCATCAATGCCTTTAGACGCTTCATTGCTATCCGTGGCCCAGTAAAACACATCCGGTCCGACAGAGGTACCAACTTCATTGGAGCAGCCAAAGAATTACAAATTAATTCGAACATTGACACTAAAAGCATAGAGAGATATCTCAGTGAGCAAGGTTGTACATGGACCTTCAACCCGCCTCATTCTTCTCATATGGGAGGTGCCTGGGAAAGGATGATCGGCATGATACGCAGAATCCTTGATTCCATATTCTTGCAAGTGGGAACTGCAAGACTTACTCACGAGAGTTTAACAACCTTCATGGCTGAAGTCTCAGCTATTGTCAACGGAAGACCATTGACTTCAGTGTCTAATGACCCAGAAGACCCACTTCTACTTACTCCGGCCACTCTTCTTACACAGAAGACCGGGATTACCTATGCTCCTCCTGGAGAATTCAATACCAAAGACCTGCTCAAACGTCAATGGAGACAAGTTCAAAGCCTTGCAAACACCTTTTGGGACAGATGGAAAAGACAATACCTTTCTACCCTGCAGTCAAGGAGCAAGTGGCAAGTTGCCAAACCCAACTTAAAACCAGGTGACATTGTGCTCGTCAGAGATTGCCAGTCACAACGCAACGAATGGCCTTTAAGTCTTGTCACCAAGACGTTCCCAAGCAAGGATGGGAAGGTTCGTAAGGTTGAGGTCAAGATCTGTAAGCGAGGAGAGACTAAGTTGTTCCTCAGACCAGTGACTGAACTATTCTTATTGTTATCTGTTTAGAGTTTAAAATATGGTACCAGTGATACCAGACGGGGAGTGTCATGCCTTCAGCATTTGCTTTGTGTAGATCTGATTACCTTTACTACAGAAAGTTGTATTATTGCCCCATCTGGTGGTCAGTCCCATCAATTAATTTGACCCTCATAGCCTCTTGTAGCCAGTCTTGCAATGCATTCTGGGATGAAGAAGCTGGGATCAGCCTTTCTACTTCCCTCATGGTCCCAGACAGTCATGCTTTACATGGGTCCAACTCTCATATAGCATTCGATGGTGAGTTTGTATATTAAATGTCTCATCTCAACCTGTTTAGCCAGTGAGTAATGTTAGCTGCACTGTAGTTTATACTTGCACATGTAATCACATGTTTGCACAGCCCATGTTATATGTACTTGTGTATATCCATTTTGCTTTTCACATGCATATCATAATTGTATATTCTTGTTTCATTAACAGTTTTACCTCATTATCACATATCATCATATCGTATTGTACATCAAATCAACGCATCATATCTGTGATCCCTTTACTGAATAATAAAACACCGTTCCACAAACACCTCTTCTGAACAGATTATTGAAAAGTAAAGGTGGTTATACTGTAGGCTTCAAATTTGCCAGAAAGGGCTTAGTGAGAGGCTGAACAATATTAGTGAAATGAATATGGAGTTCAGTGAAACAAATATTTCAGCTTTTCTGTGAGTTCTAGTATACACCAAAAAGAAGTTGACATAGTGGACCAATCACGGCTCTCATAATTAACTGCAGTTCTGCTCTACCTAGGATGACTTTTGGAAAGAACTGCAATTTTGCAAATCCAGTCCTCAATACATTTTGGGCCTGATTCTGAGTTGGGAATCGATGGTGGGAGAGAGATCCGATGCTGCGTCAGCTCGTAGCTCGGATCACTACTGCAGCAGGAGGCGTTTGCATGTAATATACGCAGAGGCGTAACTAGGGTAGGCTGAGTGGGGCACGTGCCCTGTGCGCCTTGGCAGGCCCAGGAGAGGGGGGTGCCACCGGTGGCCAGGGCATCATGCCCCACTCGCCCCCGTCACGCCGAAATGTGAGGGGAGGAGAGTGCAGCGTCTCTCCCTCCCCTCACCGCCGCTGCCAGCACTAGCAGCGCTGCTTGTGTCCGGTCTCTGGCGGCGTTAGCCAATCAGAGCTTGCGGACCGGCTCCTGATTGGCTGCCGGTCCGCGAGCTCTGATTGGCTAGCGAACCGGTGCCACATAGCCACCGCCGGAGACCTGGAGCGGTGAGGGGCAGGAGAGGCACTGCGCTGCGCTCTCCACCCCTCACATAGCAGAGGGAAGCGCCGCAGCGGTGAGTGACTGACGGGGGGGGGGGGAGGAGAGTCTTGTAACTGGCACTGTGGGGAATGTATCTGGCACTGTGGGGCATGTAACTGGCACTGTGAGGCAATGTAACTGGCACTATGGGGCAATGTAACTGGCACTGTGGGGCATGTATCTGGCACTATGGGGCATGTATCTGGCACTGTGGGGCATGTAACTGGCACTGTGGGGCAATGTAACTGGCATTGTGGGGCATGTATCCGGCACTGTGGGGCATGTATCCGGCACTGTGGGGCAATGTAACTGGCACTGTGGGGTAATGTAACTGGCACTGTGGGGCATGTATCTGGCACTGTGGGGCATGTATCTGGCACTGTGGGGCATTGTATCTGGCACTGTGGGGCATGTAACTGGCACTGTGGGGCAATGTAACTGGCACTGTGGGGCATGTATCTGGCACTGTGGGGCATGTAACTGGCACTGTGGGGCATGTATCTGGCACTGTGGGGCAATGTAACTGGCACTGTGGGGCAATGTAACTGGCACTGTGGGACAATGTAACTGGCACTGTGGGGCATGTAACTGGCACTGTGGGACAATGTAACTGGCACTGTGGGGCATGTAACTGGCACTGTGGGACAATGTATCTGGCACTGTGGGGCATGTAACTGGCACTGTGGGGCATGTATCTGGCACTGTGGGGCATTGTATCTGACACTGTGGGGCAATGTAACTGGCACTGTGGGCCATTTTTAGTGGCCACACCCCTTCTGGTGCATGGCCACACCCCTTCTGGTGTGTGGCCACCCCCATTTTTCCGCCACGCGCGCCTTCGGCGCGCGCACATGCTTTTTTTGCTGTGGTTTTTTTTTGTGTGTGGTTTTTTTTGGGGGGGGGGGGGCGTCATTTTCCATTTTGCCCTGGGCTCCGAAAACCATAGTTACGCCTCTGAATATACGCCTCCTGCTACCATACCATACAGATCTATCGCTGCTGCTCCCAAGGAAGCAGCAGTGAGAGCAAATCCAACTGCAGATAAATGACCCCCATAGTGCAGTGTATGTAATACATCAGACATACTGGGCCAGCGATCACAGTAACCCATTATATGCAGCAGTAGTGCCAGCCATACATAATGCAGTGTATGTAATACAACAGACATATACAGGGCCAGTGATCACAGTAACCTGTTATATGCGGCAGTAGGGTCAGCCATACATAGTGCAGTGTATATAGTATATCAGACATATACAGGGCCAGTGATCACAGTAATCTATAGGCAGCAATAGGACCAGCCATACATAGTGCAGTATATTTAATACATCAGACAAGTATAGGGTGAGTGATAACAGTAAGCTGTAGATGCAGAAGTAGTATGTTTTTATTTACAGAGGTGGGTACCATTCCCTACTCTGCATACTATTTCTGACTTAAACATACTTATCTAATATAAATTACATAAGTCTTTAGGAAAAAACTAAACATCCCACAATCAATATACATGCAGAATATTTTCAGTAGGAGAAAGAACTGAGCTTTCCAAGCACACATTCTCCCACCTCATGGTAAGATGCCTGTCTCTTTTTACTTGCAGCTGCTCTCTTGTCCAGTATGTTGATTGAGTGCTCAGATCCACACACACAGCAGACTTGGTAGGAGAAGCTGCTGCCACTGGGCATGCCTAGCTGCTTGTTTCCACCCCATGTATTACGTGTTGTGCCCATAGCTGTAGTATATATGTACTATTGCAATTGTATACTTTCATCAAGGAGATCGGGATGTCAGGCATAGTCATTTTTAAGCAGAACATAAAATCTCAACCTCCTGATCTGACCATTGCAGGATCATTTGAAGAATTTTATCGACTAACGCTCCTACATAAACACTATACAGTTAAACTGGATACACACTATAAGATTATCTGTCTAATCTGGCTAGTTGGAGAGAAAATCTGGTAATGTCTGGGAACAAATACATTACCAGATTTTTGTTCCAACCAGAAAGATTGGACAGATAATCTTATAGTGTGTATCCACCTAAATTGTGGAAACTAGGGTGCATTATCTATTACTCACCATTGGGGTACACATTGATGTTTCGATAGGTAATTAACATGAGGTTTTACCTACACTGTAAGAGATTCGTAGACCCTTTGAAAAGTCCAGTACAAATATCTGTAAAGAGAGATCTTATCCCAAGCACTCTAATACGTAAAGTCTATTAATGTGGAGTATGGTATTAAAGTTATGAAGGTGACATTTGTATGTGTTAGTCACTCCACAAGCATGTACCAGATAACCCAAAAGAATTGAAAGCACAACACTTTCCCAGGGTCAAGCATCAACACAAACAAGACTTTCCTTGGTTTAGGAAATAGTTCAGGTGATAAGGCAAGGAGCCAGTTTTCGGGAGGGAATTGGCCTCTACACCTATTAGCAAGGCTGTGAATCCTCAATACCTGCAGCAGGATCCCAAAATCTACATTTAAATGCCAAGCCCTAACCCATAGCTTACATCAATGGTGGTGAGTAGCTCTGGGTAGAACTCATGTTCCTATCACATACATATGCCCTCAACATTAGTCTTCTAGCAAAAGAATTGTACCGCTTACAGCTGGTACAAAATGCAGCTGCCAGACTGTTAACCACCAGTGCCATTCCAGCCACATAACCCCATATTATCTACTCCCTCCACTGGCTGTTGGTAAAATGGTGAATTGTCTTCAAGATTGACTTACTGAGTTTCAAAGCCTTACATGACTATGGCCCAAGGTACCTAAAACAGCTTCTGATTCCATAATGCGCCAGCTGATTACTGCGATCTGTAGATGAAGGACTATTAGCAGTATCTAGAATCTCCGGTAATTCATATGGGGGTCGAGCTTTTAGCCATGTGGCTCTTATTCTATGGAACTCAATTCCCAGCACAGTTCGAGAGGCCCCCACTTTAGAATCTTTCAAAAATGAACTCGACTTTCCTGTTTACTCAGCATTTCCATAATTGTCCCTTAATGCTCTATGTATTTTATGAAAAGCTTTTCTGTGCTTCATTGTTTCTGTACTGTATTATGTTCATTCTGTTAAGTGCCTATAGTCCTATTGGAGAAAGAGCGCTATATAAAGAAAATTATTACTATGATTATTACAGTATTATTCTTACAAGGAAAAAATACTTTATCTGCAATGATGAATGCATCCTACACTCCTTTTGGGTATGTGGCATTAATGCTTATAAAGAGCTCCCAAATATTTGGTCAAGGGGCTGCAATTAGACATTTTACTTACATGCTGCAATGGACTATTAGGAACTTTAGATAAACAGGACAGGTAAAATTGAAGAGTCTTTCCTCATTTTAGAGTGTTCCTAGCTCCAGAACCATCGCCCATCAAAAGTGAATAGCATTTCTTGTTAGCCAGAAAGAGATGTACAACCTAATAGCTAAAGAATAGTTCTGCACAAACTAAGTAACATTAATAACTGAGAAAAGGAAGGCGAAACGTTATGTGCAGGTTCTGATAATTGGCCACAGTTGTTATACTCAACAACTATACAGTATACATTTTTTTAAAGTTGTCAGTCATCCAACAGAAAGTCTTTCCGTTATACAAATGCATTGAGTAAGTAGGTCTCAAGAGAAATTTTCCACTTTTTTATTTTTTATTTTATTTTTTCACCAAGTTTTGAACTACATTGTATACTGGCATTGTATACTGGCTGGGCATGGAAATGTATTATATACTACTCATCTAGGTGTGTATTATATGCTGTACATTTGCTGTGGAATAATATGCCAGTTACTGAAGTTATGTAATGTGTTGCTGTGAGGGATAAACAGGTTGCAGAGATATGATGGCCCTAGCCCAGATTGTGCATATGCAGAACCCTCTAACTACATCACTGCATGATAAAACTGGCAGCTACTGTAGCTGGCTGGAATTTCCATACCCTCTACCCATGTTCTTCTTGGGAGCTCATTTTTATGGACAAATGACAGGCCTCTGCTCCTGTGCAGGGAAGACAAGTATTTTCAAAAGGATTACAAATGTTGATATACCTCCCATCGTAGACAGATGGCTTTTTGGTCCAAGAGTACTTTAGCTTTGTACGTGCAAATTCCAGACCAGAGGGATTCCAGATTCATTTGCATGACCCACTTTCTTGGCTATTCTTATACACAATCTGATTTTTGCTTACTTTTGAGTCGTGCAACGCGAAAAAACCAATGTGGGGTCACTGGGACTCCGGTATCTTCGCTACGGAATTTCAAGTATTTCCGTGCATACAACTCTAATATATATATATATATATATATATATATATATATGAAATGATCGGGTTCGGTTCCCAGAGAACCGAACCCCTCCGAACATCCCGCTCCGATCCCGGATCTGAGTCATCCTCCCGAGGCAAAACGTCATCATCCCGCTGTCGGGATCTCACGGGATTTGGATTCCATATAAACAGTCGCGCGTCGCCGCCATTTTCACTCCGGATTTGGAGAGTGAGGGAGACAGACCTCTGCCTTTCTGTGGGTGGTGGCATCAGGTGGGGTTAGTGTGTACTCTGTAGGGGTGCTGCTCCTGTCACTGTGCTGTACCTGTGCTGTTAGGGGTGGTGTCCTGGCTGTCACTGGTGTTTCATGTGCTGTTAGGGGTGCTGCAGCTGTACATGGATGTTGTTGCTGTCCTGGCTGTCACTGTGTTGTACAGGGGGCAGGAGCACTGTCCTCCTGTATGCTGTAAAAATTCAGGGGTGCTGTTGTTAAAATAAAAGCACACTGGTCCTGCATGATGTGAAAATACAGGGGTGCTGGCCCAGTCTTGTATGCTGTAAAAATTCAGTGGTGCTTCTGTTGTTAAAATAAAAGCACACTGGTCCTGTATGCTGTAAAAATTCAGGGGTGCAGTTGTTAAAATAAAAGCACACTGGTCCTGTATGCTGTAAAAATACAGGGGTGCTGCTATTAAAATAATATTACACTAGCCCTGTATGCTGTAAAAATTCAGGGGTGTAGTTGTTAAAATAAAAGCACACTGGCCCTGTATGCTGTAAAAATTCAGGGGTGCCGTTGTTTAAAATAAAAGCACACTGGTCCTGTATGCTGTAAGAATACAGTGGTGCTGTGAAAATAAAGGGACACTATTCTGTGTGCTGTAATAAGAAAGGGGTGCTGTCCTGTGAAATGGAGAACAACAATTTTGAGCAAAAAATAGTGGAAGATCAGGAACCACTTCCAGTTCTTAGTACTAGTGCTGAAGCTGCTGCTGCCACCAGTCATGACATTGACAATGCAATTCCATCAATGTCGTCTGCTGAGGCCTAAAAAAAAAAGAAATTATCTGACGACAAATGTAAAATTGGTAATATGCTATTCACGACACGAAGTGGCAAGAAAAGGCTAAGGCCTTGGCCTATGTTCATGACTGGTAGCTCAGCTTCTCATGAGGATGGAAGCCCTCCTCCCTCTCAGAAAATTAAAAAAATTAAGCTTGTTTAAGCACAGGAAAAAACAACTGTGCGGTCATAGATATCAAAAATCCCCAAGCAGAGTCCAAGTGTGTCCTCAGTTGCAATGTCTAGGCCTGACCTTCCCAAGACTGTATGGAAAGAGGAGGCTCCTACCACCATTTGCACGCCCCCTGCAAGTGCTGGGAGGAGCATCGCCAGTGCAGTTGCTGATATTGAGATTGAGGATGTCACTGTAGAAGTACACCAGGATGAGGAGGATATTGGTGTAGCTGGCGCTGAGGAGGAAGTTGACGATGAGGATTCTGATGGTGATGTGGTTTGCTTAAATATGGCACCAGTGGAGACAGTTGTTGTCCATGGGATGAGAAAGCCCATTGTCATGCCAGGGCAAAATACCAAAAAAGCCACCTCTTCGGTGTGTAATTATTTCCTCACAAATCTGGACAACAGGTGTCAAGCCGTGTGTTGCCTTTGTCAATCCGTAATAAGTAGGGGTAAGGACGTTAACCACCTAGGAACAACCTTCCTTATATGTCACCTGCAGCGCATTCATCAGAAGTCATTGTCAAGTTCAGTAACTTTGGGTAAGAGCGTAAGCAGTCCACGGACACCTCAATCCCTTCTTCCTGTTGTACCCAAGATCCTGCAAGCCCAAGCCACACCACCAACTCCCTTAACGTCAATTTCCTCCTCAGTCAGGAACATAAGTAGTCCTGCAGGGCATTTCACTGGCATGACTGACGAGTCCTCTCCTAACTGGGATTCCTCTGGAGGATCCTTGAGTGGTACGCCTACTGCTGCTGCTGCTGCCACTGCTGTTGTTGCTGCTGGGAGTCGATCGTCATCCCAGAGGGGAAGTCGGAAGACCACCTGTACTACTTCAACTAAGCAATTGACTGTACAACAAGATGAAATATGACAGCAGTCACCCTGTTGCAAAGCGGATTACTGAGGCCATAACAACTATGCTGGTGTTAGACATGTGTCCGATATCCGCCATTAGTGCAGTGGGATTTAGACAGTTGATGGATGTACTGTGTCCCCAGTACCAAATCCCATCTAGATTCCACTTCACTAGGCAAGCGATTCCCGAACTGTACATGGACATTAAGAAAAGTGTCCTCAGTGTCCTGAAAAATGCGATTGTACCCAGTGTCCACTTAACCATGGACATGTGGACAAGTGGAGCAGGGCAAACTAAGGGCTACATGACTGTGACAGCCCACTGGGTAGATGTATTGCCTCCCGCAGCAACAGCAGCAGCGGTACCAGTAGCAGCATCTCACAAACACCAACTCGTTCCTAGGCAGGCTACTCTGTGTATCACCACTTTCCGTAAGAGGCACACTGCTGAACACCTCTTACGGAAACTGAGGGACATCATCGCACAATGGCTTACCCCACTTAGACTCTCCTGGAGATTTGAGATATCTGATAACGCCACCAATATTGTGTGTGCATTACATCTGGGCAAATTGCAGCACGTCCCATGTTTTGCACATACAATAAATTTGGTGGTGCAGAATTTTTGGGAAAATGACAGGGGCGTGCAGGAGATGCTGTCGGTGGCCCGAAAAATTGCGGGCCACTTTTGACATTCAGCCACTGCGCGCCGATGACTGGAGCACCAGCAAACACTCCTGAACCTTCCCTGTCATCACCTGAAGCAAGAGGTGGTAACTAGGTGGAATTCAACCCTCTATATGCTTCAGAGGATGGAGGAGCAGCAAAAGGCCATTCAAGCCTATAAATCCACCTACGATATAGGCAAAGGAGGGGGAATGCACCTGACTTAAGAGCAGTGGAGAATGATTTCCGTGTTGTGCAAGGATCTCCAACCCATCGAACTTGCCACACGTGAAGTCAGTTCAGACACTGCCAGCTTGAGTCAGGTCATTGCCCTCATTAGGCTTTTGCAGAAGCAGCTGGAGAAATTGAAGGAGGAGCTAAGACGGAGCAATTCTGCTAAGTATGTGGGACTTGTGGATGGAGCCCTTCATTCGCTTTGCCAGGATTCAAGGATGGTCATTCTGTTGAAATCAGAGCACTACATTTTGGCCACCATGCTGGATCCTAGGTTTAAAGCCTATGTTGTATCTCTCTTTCCGGCGGACATAAGTCTGCAGAGGGGCTGCAAGGAAAAGGATAACATTTCCGAGCCCACCCACTGGCGGTGATGCAGGGCAGTCAGATGCAAGTGTTGACATCTGGTCCGGACTGAAGGACCTGTCAACAATTACTGAAATGTCTACTGTCACTGCATATGATGCTGTCACCATTGAAAGAATGGTGGAGGATTATATTGGTGACAGTATCCGAATAGGCATGTCAGACAGTCCGTATGTATACTGGCAGGATAAAGAAGCAACAAACTGGCTTTATTTTACCTAAGTGAGGATGAGGACGACATCTTCACTCTGTAGAGCCAGTTTGTGCAAGGAGATATTAATTGCTTCTTTTTTGGTGGGGGGATTAATTGCTTCTTTTTTTGTGGAGGTCTAAACAAACCAGTCATTTCAGCCACAGTCGTGCGGCAGACCCTGTCGCTGAAATTATTGGTTTGTTAAAGTGTGCATGTCCTGTTTATACAACATAAGGGTGGGTGGGAGGGCACAAGGACAATTCCATCTTGCGCCTCTTATTTTTTTCTTTGCATTATGTGCTCTTTGCGGCCTAGTTTTTAAGACTGCCATCCTGTTTGCCACTGCAGTACCACTCCTAGATGGGCCAGGTGTTTGTGCCACACACTTGTGTCGCTTAACTTATTAATCCAGCGATCTCGGTGCACCTCTTTTTTTTTTTTTTGCATTATGTGCTCTTTAGGGCCTAGTTTTTAAAACTGCCATCCTGTCTGACACTGCAGTGCCACTCCTAGGGGTATATTTACTAAGATTTGTAATTGTCGGGAATTGGAGGGAGATTAAACACGAATGACATCGAAAGTGTGAATTTGCAACTTTTTAATTTTTTTACGCCTCATTTACTATGCTGTCGTATTCTGCATTTTCGTGTTTTCCAATGTTGATGTCATTCGTAATTTCGGCCAGTGTTACGGGAATGATTAGCAAAACACTGCCGAACTTAACACAATGAATCCCGGCCGGATCTGTGTGATCTGTGCAGGGCTTCATTGTGTACCTTAAAAAAAGTGTTTAAAGTGTTCAAAATTCTGTAAAAAATTGTGTGGGGTCCCCCCTCCTAAGCATAACCAGCCTCGGACTCTTTGAGCCGGTCCTGGTTGTTAAAATATGGGGGAATCCCTGTCAATTTCCCCCCCGTATTTTTACAACCAGAACCGGCTCAAAGAGCCCGAGGCTGGTTATGCTTAGGAGGGGGGACCCCACACACATTTTTTTCCAGATTTTTAACTCTTTCACACCCCTTCCCACTGATAAACATGCACGGATCTCACGGATCCGTGCATGCCTAACACAACACGGTAAAAAAAGCAGGTCTATTTGAAAACTGCTTTTTTTTACGATTTGTATTTTTTCACGGCAGTGTTTGGCTATTACCAGCAGTGATTGTGAATTCAAATTTTTAGTCAATTACCGAGTTGTATAAAATAACAGGCGTATTTGACCGATGGTGTATTTTTTTTCTTTGACTTCCAAAAAAATACAAATGCCCTCATCACTGCCGAGATTTCAGTTTAGTAAATTCCCAAGATGACACTTTGATGAAAAAAACACCAAATCGGTCAAAATCGGGAGCTTAGTAAATATACCCCCTAGATGGGCTACGTGTTTGTGCCGCCCACTTGTGTCGCTTAGCTTAGTCATCCAGCGAACTTGGTGCAACCTTTTGGCCTAAAAACAATATTGTGAGGTGTGAGGTGTTCAGAATAGACTGGAAATGAGTGGAAATTAATGTTATTGAAGTTAATAATACCGTAGGATCAAAATTACCCCCACATTCTGTGATGTTAGCTGTTTTTATGTTTTTTTCAAAAAATCATCCAGATCCAAAACCAAAACCCGAAAGGGTGGTTTTGGCAAAACCAATCCAGATCCAAAAAATAAGCGGGGATCCAGATCCAAAAAACAAAACCCGAAAAATGTCCGCCACACATCTCTGATTTTATATATATATATATATATATATATATATATATATATATATACACACACACACATATATATAACAAAGATGCCAGCACTCCTGTGGTGAATGCAGCTTTTTACCATGGTGCCCTCCCGGGTCACACAATCTCTATGTATAGCAATAAAAGATAGACAGCAGTGTTCTTGATAAAGATGGAAACACCAAAATGTTGGGCGTAGAGCTGACTCATAAGTCATTTATTTTGACTGTATGAAAACCCATGAGTTCTATCTATCTTCTAGTGCTATATATATATATATATATATATATATATATATATATATCTGTGGCGTGCGGTGAGGACAGTGGCTGGTGAGGCACTGCAGCCATAATGTCCGCCAAGTCCCACCGATGACCCCTACCGCCGTCGAGTAAATGTCCGCTATCGTTCCTGAGCCGATGCCCACTAAAATGGCTAAAACACAGTTGGAGAAAGAACCTCTGACGGCACCAGGGCCGAACAGGGAACCCGAAATGTACCCTTGCTGGCTCGCTTAATTCGCAGTGCTTTGCTCGCCACCAGGTTACTAAAGGGAGTAGTTGGTGGCGTGCATAACAACTATCCCGCTGGCCTAGCTCCTCCACCTGACATCAGAGGTCCTTTAGCCCACTTGGTTCTAGCATCTACATGCCCACTACCGCCACTGTCCCTGCGTGTGCCAAAGGCACACGTGCTCCCGGAAAACTGGGCGTGGTCTTGCAATGAGGATGTGACCACACAAGTCCTCAATGGGAATGCTGTATCCGTATGATGAAGGAGAGGGTGATGCCTTGGAAAGGCAGAGGGTGACAGGAGAGAAATGGTGATGGGGAGACAGTGATGCAGGGGATAAGCAGTGGGTGACAGTGAGAGGGTGACAGAGAGAGGCAGTGGATGATGGGGAGAGGGTGACAGGTTAAGGGTGTTGGAGAGAGGCAGTGTGTGACAGGGAGAGGGTGACACCAGGGAGAGGATGACAGCAGTGTGTGACAGGAAGAGGGTGATACCAGGGAGCTGATGACAGGAAGACAGTGATGCCAGGGAGAGGTTGGCAGGAAGAGAGTGATGCCAGGGAAAGGGTGACAGCAGTAGGTGACAGGGAGAGGGTGATGCCAGGGAGCTGGTGACAGGGAAAGGGTGAGAGCAATCAGTGCCAACTGCGGAGGATTGGAAGCGGGTGATGCCAGGGAGAGGGTGACAGCAGTGGGTGACAAGGGAATTTGATGCACTATATAAGAAACTTAATAAATAAATAAATACTATGGAGAGCACATTACTGTCCCACTCTGTTGGCAGTACAGCATAGAATATAAGCAGTATAGCCCGGCCCCCAGTGAGCTTAGCCCATGTCAAACTAAGTACCCGCCACTCTCCCGCGCAAATCCTGGCCAGCCCCCGCTGCAGCCGGTAAGAGAGAGAGGAAACAACAAACCTGCTCCCTGTGGTGGGGCTGCTCTTCCTCCAGCACTTCCTAGCTCCACCTGTACAGGGCCGTGGCTGGGAGCAGGGCCGGTGTATGGTGGCACTGCGCCCTAGGCTAAACTTTAGCCTACCACTCATCCTCCCTCAAAAACCCGCACAAGTGACTTTTGGGAAAAGCTGGTGAGTAGGCTCTATGACAGCACCAGAGTCTACTCATACCCCTTTCAGACCACCACCTATGAACACGGGTTATTGGCACATGAGCGCGCATAACCCGTGTTCAGGTGCAGTCTGAAAGGTGCAAGGGTTGAAATACTGGGTCGAGCGACCCGGTATTTTAACCTTGGTCGTGAGCAGGGTTGAACTCGTGTTGAACCCGGCTCACTGTGCGGTGTGAACGGAAGCCAAGTCGATGCGATCCGTTTCCCGTTCACTGTGTGTGTGTACGGGCTGCGCTTGGAGATCATGCGATTTCCAAGCGCCGCCCCCGCAGCGTCACCACTGACGTCACCAACCTAGCAATATGCCAGGTTGCAGACAACGGCGGCGAGAGGCCTGAGGCTGGTCACACACTGGGAGCTCCCATATCAGGCTCCCGTGTGCGACCCGCCTCAGGCGGTCTGAAGGGGGTATTATGTGTACCGCTGGCTAGAGAGTAGGGGGCCCGGATGAAGACGGCACACTGAACCCTCCTTGCTAAATACACCTGGCTGTGTGTGTGTGCAGATGAAAATAAAACCAAATCCTACAAAACATCACAACCCCCCCACACACACATTACATTACACCATCCCCAAATAACTTCAATATACTGTAATACAGATAGTACACAACCCCATGATGGTTATACAACCCCCACCCCACACAATATTATTTACCAAACCACTCCCCTAAAGATAATACTAATACAAAACCCCTATATAATTTTAATATATACGCCAACCCCCATATATAAAAAGAAACACCCCCCCCCCCCCCCTTCACCCCAAACCTCCCACAGATCCTCATCCTTGATTGTAGGAGGTTCAGCTGCAGTCTCTATATATTCCCTCCCTGATTCATCCCACGGAGCTGGCTGGGGAGAAATCATATCTTTCAAGTAGAGCAGGAAAGGGGGGTGGCCTCTGGCGTGAGGGAGCGGAGCCTCAGGAGGGTAATAAGAATGGATGTATTGCTGCAGTAGAGATTGGTGGCTGGTCCAGGGGGAGGGAGTATCCATGCAAAAAGGGTAGGGGAGAGCAGGCATCGGACACTATAGTCCACGGGCCAAAGCCAGATTTTTTACTAATCGGTACCAGTAAAGGGGGCAAAACTTTGTTGTCTTTCTTTTGCAGAACTATGATAGTAGAGTTGTTTTTTGTATGATAACCTCACCAGAGTCCCAGCTTATAGGTAGTAAAACACAAAAATGTGTGTGTGTGTGTGGGGGGGAGGGGGGGGGGGGGGGGGGTTTATAAGTTAATGGGAAATTTGGTGATTTTTGCCCACTTCCTTCTCAGGATCCAGGGGGTCTATAAACTAACGAATATATATGTTTTGTAGCCCTGGATCTCTTCTCTTGGCATGCCAATTTTCTTGCATGGGCACCCCAAGGAACCAGAGCTTCACCGGCTGAAAGCAGGTGCCCCCAACCGGCAACCGCTCCATTATAGTCTATGGGGATTTTGGGGATTTTTGCCTGGTTCTATCTCTGGATCCAGGGGGTCTATAAAAATTCTGAGATATATGTTTTGCTCAGGTGAACCTCCTCCAACATTTTAGCACCCCTGGGGAGTAAAATATTCCAGGTGACTTTTTTTGAGGGGGGTCAGTTTTGGGGGGCGATTGCTCGGTCCAGTGATTTTTCTTCAAAAATCCGAGATATACATTTTGCATAGGAGACTTTGGCCTACCCTCGGTACATAGTGGTAGGGGTCAAAGGTTGTGACCCCTGACCTGTGGAGCTTTCCAAGCACTTTGGTCCATGTTTTGGGGTACCCGATCCATCCTGGAGCTTAACCCCCAATGTAGTCCAGGTAGCCCCAGCAAATGGCTACCCCAAAATCATTACCCAGGTTTCTGTACCCCAAATTGGGGGAGCTAGGCCCCGGGGGGTAGTGCCCCCAACCGCTTCTGGACCATGTATCCCAAAATTTTGAAACTTGGTGGGATGATAGTGCATAGACTCTTCTATCCACAGGGCAAATTTGGGGTCTCTGGCACCTTGGGAATGTAAGATATGGCTCCTGGAATGGACCCCACTTCACTTGAGCGCTTGCGGGAGAGCCTTGGGTAAGTCAATGGGAAAACACAGCTGGCTGGAAGTCATAGATCACCGGTTCCTGTGGAGCTATTCACATTAAATTTGGTATCCCCTCTATTAGTGGTCCAAATTTGGGGTGATTCGGTCCAGCAGAACTGGAGATATTTTGCTCCAAAGTGGTCACATTTTTGGCCCACTCAGGGAATCGGGGAGACTCTGCAGCTTGTGTCGGTGCCTTAAGTACCCATGCTGGAATTGGTATCTGTTAAAAAAAAAGAGTGCCCCCCTAAAGCTCCGACTGGTACAGGTGATGTTTTTGAATCCAGGGGTATGGATAGGTCCCAGGGGTCCAAACAGTCCCCCTGTCGCGGTGGGTGCTATTTTGTTGAATCCCATGCAGGAAACCAGGATATTTGTGCCCACAAGCCGGTGCAAAAAAGACTTGTACCGAAACAGAACTCTGTGCAATTAATATAGATACAGGCTTCATTGTAAAGCACCTCCAATAATGTGGCATTGCAGATCTTTTGGCATAAGATATTGACACCATTAAGCATTTCATCCAAACAGGCTTTGTCATTTTTATGGGTTTCTTCCAACCACGCAAGAAATCCCTTCCATGCAAGCCTCATAATAGCTTCATACACCAGCTTGTGAAGTCGCACCGCACGGTTGTATTTATGACCTTCCATTATCTCACAAAGCTGTGGCTATAAGGCGGTTATCATACAGAAATATTATGGCCATATATATCTTTAAGAAAGTGCACTCAAGTTTTGCCCCTCTTGCTGGTACCGACATTTGGTCAGGCCCACAGACTACTACTGCTGCTGGTTGTGCTGCAGCAGACGTGTCAGACTGTGACATGCTGAATTATCAGACAGCAGATGAAAGGGGTGAGGGGCAGCGGCCGCAGTTTATCTTCAGAAAATAGGGGGGGGGGGGGGGCGTCCATATGTAAATAATAATTAAAACAAATTCCTAGATGATGGTGCTCCCCCAGTCAGAGTCCACCACTGCCATTGGCCAATTACATCTGCCTGTGACTGGGGCGTGTTTTCATATGAGCTGAAAGAACGCCCCATTCCAAAGCAGCAATTCTGCAAGGTGCCGCTTCTGCTGTTTATTTTAACGGGCTATCACTGCCCAGTGCTTGGCCCCGCCCCTCTCTTCCTGCTCTCTCATACTGACAGCTGGAGGCACTGACACCGGTGCCTCTGAACACACATGTAAAACAGTTTTTTACAAGGAAAACATTATTAAAATAATGTCAACGGTAAAGCAGACTTGTGACACAGAATATGTGTCATAACTATCTCTGTATTATTTTAATCATCAATGTCTATATACACACATACATACATACATACATACATACACACACACATACATGTTTCTTTTTGCACACAATTGTGCCAGGCCTATATGAACACTTGTAAGTGATGGGAACACGTCTCAGCTATGCACAGCCTGTACATATTTCACCACAGTCAGGATCTGTTTAAGTCTCTGGCAGCCGTGTTTATATCTCAGATCCTGTTATGTGAGTGACTTCCAATGGTGTCACGCTGGGTTTACCCATTTCCGGCAATCCCTTCAAGTTTGAGTAATGAAACAGCATTTGCTAATCAAACAAATTATCATTACTGCAGAGTATCACTTACTTAAACAAATACTGGCCTCTCAATGGAGAATTCAACATGGTCATACATTGAATGAACTAGTCCTATGTTCTCATCCTCATTGTCCGCACAGGAAATAATAACTGCACAATATACAGTATATTGCAAACTACCAGCTATTGTTTTACCTCAACTGTTTGGAATGGAGAATTGCTGTGTGAGCCTTTGTGTTCTGACAATACCTTACATAAGACACCATCAATTGCAGGTATTTAATTTTCTTCCTACAACAAGGGGTATATTTATTAAAAGTCGATTCGATGTTGGATAATTTTTGTCAGATGTTTGGTCGATTTTGTAATTCAGGGTCTAAATCCCAGATTTACTAACAGTTAATTTTTGACATTTTATTAAAATGATGTCAAAAATCATCTGTTAGTAAATGTGTGCTTTAGACCTTGAAAACAAAATCGATCAAACATCGACCAAAAATCAACTTTTAGTAAATAGTATACACCCCCGAGAGAACAATGGGGCAGATGTATTAACCTGGAGAAGGCATAAGGAACCAGTGATAAGTGCAAGGTGAAAGACACCAGCCAATCAGCTCCAATATGTAAATTAACAGTTAGGATCTAAATGGCTGGTTCCTTTATCACCTTACAGTTATCACTGGTTTATCACTTCCTTATGCCTTCTCCAGGTTAATACATCTGCCCCAATATTAGGCACAGTAGCAATGGATTAAGGACAAATTAGTGGCTCAAAAAGCAAAATGACATTAATTTGATGCATTTATAGAATATCCATATGATAAATAAATACTCATATAGCAGTTTTGCTATATAAGAAATTAGCCCCGAGTGGATGCGGTATATACTGTATATATATATATATATATATATATATATATATCTACAGCAATTAGATAGTCAATAGGATAACCCCATATGTCGACATGCATTAGGTCGACGGGGTTAAAGGGTCGACATGTAAAAGTTAGACAATGGAAAAGGTTGACAGATACAAAAGGTCAAAAAGGGTCAGAAGGATGATATGAAAATGGTCGACACAAAAAAAGATCAACACAAATGTTTTATGTTTTTGGTGTCATTTTCTGTGTTTCATCATATGTAACCACAAATAGTGCAAACGTTAACCCTCGCTGCGCTCGCTACAGTTACTATTCCCAATCTAGGTCCCCGTGGATGGTAAATCAATCCACATTTGAAAAATATGTACCTGTCGACCTTAAGCACTGCCTACCTTTTACCTGTCGACCTTTTAACCCTATCAACCTAATGTATGTCATTCATACAGTATGGCGTCGACCTATTGACTGTCTATCTACACACAATCGACCCATCATCCTATATATCACACCCCTTCCCCACCGAGTAGTCTACAAACAGTAGCGATGGAAGAATAGGAATGTTCTCTTACATCTCCACCTACTGGACAAAAGTGTAACTTCAACTTATTCTAGTTTGGCTCCCACTTTCATTAGAGCATAGTTATACTGAGAAAACACCATTTGTGGAAGGACTTATTTATGACCATTAACCATACATATACGAGTAGTTCTTGTAACATTTATAGAAATGAAAAAATAAAACTATTTACATTTGACGAGGAATTAAAAATAAAATAAAAGTTGATAAAATATTAAGAGGCATCTGTGATAACCACAAATAAGGCATTCCTATCTAATGAAAGAGCATGATACTCATAGCATGATTGCTCTCTCTGTGATCAGTTACCTCAGGCTCAGTGTGAATAAAGCAAATCTGTCTCCGGGTTTTCTGATGTTACTGTCAGTGCAGAGAATGCAGTCCCCGGGTCTCTGTGCTCTGGAGAAGGCTGGTCTATAAATCATAGTGCATAAAAAGCCCATAGCGAATAAATGTCACTCCCAGGAGAACAGGGATGTGTTGAACCCCCTTTCACTGGTAAACTCATTTGTGTTCTATATGTATACTGTATAAATATCTATATAATATTTGTAGAAGGTCTGTCCCGCAACCTCAATACACTTGCAGTGGAAGTCAGGGCACACTACCCCAACAGGTCCTGCTAGGAGGGAGATGGGATGGGCCTAGGAGAGGTGGAGTCCCCTGCTGGGAATGGGGTAAATTTGGGAACATATAGGAGCGGGCAGGACAGCATGAAGGAAGGGGAAGGTGGGGGTGAACCGGTTGTCTAGGGGAGCGGGTGTCAGAACAGAACAGAAGAACAAAAAGGGTATGCTAGACAGAGTGGAGGCTGGACAGAGTGGAGGACAGATATAGCAGTGCGGAGGTGGGGGGGGGGAGACTTGGTTGACCCGGCATATGCCAGATCAAATAAACTAGTATACATATATAATATACATGGAGAGAGAAAGAGAGAGAGAGAGACAGATAGACCCATTGCTCTGTTTTGGTGCAATGTGGCGCTAGAAGAAATATGCAGGTATTACCTATAGGACAGTTTTGCCAGAAAGCAGAGCCAGGCAGACCTCCAGCACCTCAGAGATGACTGAGTACTTGGCACGGGGAGGCCAGTAATGAGGGGTGCATCAGCCTGTATGTGTCACAAAACAGAGGTTTACAGCGCTTCCCAGTCGCACTTTAACCAACCTGCGGCGCAGTCCAAAGCGCTGTCCAACATTCGCTGGTCCATCCGGCGTCCCGTGCTGTCAGTCACAGCATCCATTTCAGGATAATTAGGCTTCGGCTCCTTCCCGGCCTGCTAGGCCTCAGTCCACTCTGAAGCCTAGCCTGGAGTACTGCATGTTAATTCCTGATCAGCTGACACTTCAGAGAACTCCCAAACCAGGTAGTGTTTCCCTGACATGTGATCCCTTCAGCCTATCACCAGAGAGCATGGACCCCTGCTCAAACGCTGATCCTGGAGCCACCAGGACAGAGACAGGCGAATCTCCGGAGTTAGGGAGATCATGTGAGTCCTGATCCAGTGTGGTAGCCGTCCCATTTGGAGAGAATCAACTTCTGGAGAGGGCGAGAGTGAAATTGAGCATACTCTACCATGTCGAAAGCCGACACCATGACGCCCAGTACTTGCATCGCTAAGTGTATCGACACACGTGGGCGAGATAGGAAGTGTCTTATTTTGTCCTGAAGTTTCAGGACCTTGTCCGGAGACAAAAACAACCGCTGTTTGCGTGTGTTCAACAACGCTCCCAGGTGCAGTATGCTCTGAGCAGGGACCAGGGATGATTTCTTCCAGTTGATGAGCCACCCGTGGGCTTGTAGGAAGTGGACTGTCAGTTCCAGATGATGAAGGAGAACCTCTGGTGAGGTTGCCAGGATCAACAGATCGTCCAGATACGGTAGGACCCTGATGCCCCGACAGTGAAGGAGAGCCGTCATAACCGCCATGACCTTGGTGAAAATTTGTGGAGCCGTGGTCAGACCAAAAGGTAAGGACTGAAATTGGTAATGTAGGTTGCCAATAGCAAACTGCAGGTATTGCTGATGCGAAATGGCAATAGGGATATGTAGGTACGCATCCTGTATGTCCAGGGATACCATATAGTCCATGGGCTCCGAGGCCAGAACAATAGAACGAAGAGTTTCCATATGGAACTTGGAAACCTTGACAAATTTGTTCAAAGACTTGAGGTTGAGAATGAGCCTGGAGGGCCCATTCGGTTTCGGGACTAGAAACAGCATGGAATAGTGCCCCCTTCCCCTCTGAGCCAGAGGCACCGGCACTATCACTCCTGTATCCAGGAGAGATTGCACCCCAGATGGAGCGTTTTTGCTTTTACCTGATCCGAAGGGATGTTCGTTAAGCAAAACCAATGAGGGGGACGTTTCTTGAAAGAGATGGAGTAACCATGAGTGACGACTTCCCTTACCCAGGAATCCGAAGTGGTCTGTAACCACACCTGAGCGAACCGTAGAAGTCGGCTTCCTACCCTGGGATCCCCCAGAGGGAGGCCCACCCCGTTATGCGGCAGGCTTATCCGTTTTGGAAGCAGGCTGACGGGCAACCCAGGCACGTTTTGGTTTGGGCTTGGTAGATTTGGAAGAGCGTGTCTTGTTTGAGTACGCCTGACCCTTTGCTTTACCTGGAGGCTGAAAGGAAGTACTCTTAGCCTTCGGAGCCGAAGGAGTAGTACTAGGTAGACAAGCAGTCTTAGCTGACATTAAATCAGAAACAATCTTGTTGAGGTCTTCCCCAAAAAGTATGTTCCCCTTAAAGGGTATCACCTCCAAGGTCTTTTTAGAGTCCAGGTCAACAGGCCAGGAACGCAACCAGAGAATTCTGCGAGCCAGAATGGACGTAGTAGACGCCTTGGCCACCAGGCATCAGAAGGCATCAGAAGCCGCCTCCTGAATGTAATGAGAGACCATAATTATATAGGAAAGGCACTGTCTAGCATTATCAGAAAAATTAGAAGGTAGTTCCGCTTCAACTTCCTGAACCCAGGCTTCAAAAGCTTTCGCCGCCCAGGCAGCCGCTATAGTGGGTCTATGCACAGCCCCTGCAAGAGTGTAAATGGACTTCAAGCAACCCTCCACACGCTTATCCGTCAGTTCCTTCAGGGAGGTGACGGTTGTGACAGATAGAGCCGAGAACTCCACCAGGCGTGCAACCTGAGAGTCCACCGGAGGTGGGGTTTCCCAATTTTTAGTGATCTCTGCTGCGAGGGGATAACGAGCCTGCATCTTTTTAGACAGTGAAAATTTCATACCTGGAGATTCCCAGGATTCCTGACGTATGTCAACCAGGTGGTCAGAATGGGGTAGAAGCAATTTAGTCACCTTCTGACGTTTAAACTTATCTGGTTTCTTAGAGGTAGTAGGAGGCTCCTCGTCATCCTCAATCTGAAGAATGAGCCTGATGGCCTCCAAGAGGTCAGGGACATCTAAAGTATCTAGATCAGTGTCAGAGAGGTCAGTGTAAGCGCCATCTTCATTGGAATAAGTATCCGGGACATGTGTGGAATGTGAGGAGGAAATGGCCCATTTAGAGGACCCCTTGGTCTTAGGCGGGCGAGGGTTAGCGTTCTGTTTAACCAGAGACTGGTTTAATTGCTGTAACTGAGCAGACAGAGTATCTGCCCATGGCGGATTAACCGCAGGGACAATATGTGGCTCTAATGGCACAGGAGGTTCCATAGGGGGAGTAAGTCTAGTTGCCAGCGTAGTCAGTAGATTGGAGAAGGTAGCCCACGGCGGGACTTGATCTGCACCAGGTGCTGCCGACTGACCCTGGGGTGCAGAGACCCCAGTACCCGAACCCTCAGCTGCTATATTTTCCTCATGACCATCCATGGCATCAGCACTGCCTGGTGCAGGATCAGCCCTGGAGTCCTCACCCTGTTGAGCAGACATTACTTGTAAGCGTAACCTCAGGGTGACCAAAAGGGGATCCGGTCTGAAGATCGACAGTGTCTAGGTCGACAAGGTTTAGGTTGACCACTATAGGTCGACAGTCACTAGGTCGACATGGATGAAAGGTCGACAGGGTTTCTAGGTCGACAGGTCTAAAGGTCGACATGAGTTTTTCACATTTTTTTTGGGGGGGGGGATTTTTTCATACTTAACGATCCACGTGGACTACGATTGGAACGGTAAAGTGTGCCGAGCGAAGCGGTAGTGGAGCGAAGGCACCATGCCCGAAGCATGGCGAGCGAAGCGAGCCATGCGAGGGGACGCAGTGCACTAATTTGGGATCCCGGTCACTTTACAAAGAAAATGACACCAAAAAAAAATAAAAAATCCTCATGTCGACCTTTAGACCTGTCGACCTAGCACATGTCGACCTAGAAACCCTGTCGACCTTCCATCCATGTCGACCTAGTGACTGTCGACCTATAGTGGTCGACCTAAACATTGTCGACCTAGACACTGTCGATAAAACGAACCACACCCGACCAAAAGTACAATAAGAGCAGACAGAATACCTGGCAAAAGAAACCCTTACAGTGTGGCTGCAAGCAGAACACAAAATAGGGAATTTAAGAGGTATACGGGGACTGTAACTTCACAGAGAAAAATACCAAACAAGTATATCCTGTGAAAACACTATGGGGTATATTCAATTAGGGTCGGATCCATTCCGACATGCATTTGTCGGAATGGATCCGACAACCCCTATTCAATCCCATCTCAATTCGACTTTAAAAAAAGTTGAATTGAGATTAGACCTGTTAGCGGAGAAGAGGGGGGAGACCAGCGGGGACAGCCGCAGGCAGACGGGGGAGAGAAGCGCTACAGCAGCGCTGAAGAAGGATGTCTCACAGCCGCCAGACCTCACGGCAGTGTCCACCCGGCTCCAGCAAGCGTGACCTCACTTGCTGGAGCCGGTAGACGCTGCCGTGAGCGGCGCGGCCGTGACACATCCTGCTGCAGCGCTGTGCTGTAGCGCTGCTCTCCCCCATCTCCCTGTGGCTCTCCCCCCTCTCCTCCTGTAAGGTCCCTCATCTCAGTCAGACATTTTTTTATGTCGGACTGAGATGGTCGGAAACGGGGCCAAATCTTGTCGAATTTGGCCCCGTTTCCCTCAAAAGTACATGAATCGGCAGCTATACCGCCCATTCACGTACTATTCAACAAGTCGAATTCCCCGACTTGTCGAATAAAAATAGGTCGAATCACAATTCCACCTTAAAAAGTCGAAAACTGCCGTCTTTTCGACAGACAGCAGCTTTCGACCCTAATTGAATATACCCCTATAGCTATATGACCCTGACGCACATAGCCCCCTCAGGGTGTAGAATATAGGGATAGCAACACCTGTGGGATACACGTAATACATACCTCCCAACTGTCCCGATTTTCGCAGGACAGTCCCGTTTTTTGGGGACTGTCCCGCTGTCCCACCTGCGGGCCGCAGTGTCCCGCGGTGAGGGGGCAGTTGGGAGTCTCTGTCTGTCGCTGCCCTGCTTAGCAGAGCAGCGTTGAATAGACGCTGTGCGCATGCGCACAGCGTCTATTCAGGAGAGTCAGAGGGAGAGGGGGCATGCCAGCGGCTCACAGAGCGCTGGGCATGCCCCCTCAGTGACGAAAACGGGGCGTGGCTCGCGATCGAGGGTCCTCCGTGAAGCCACGCCCCCTTTTCTTATGCCACGCCCCTTTTTCGGGAGCGCCTCTTTGGAAAAACAGAAAGTTGGGGGGTATGCGTAATAGAAATTACACAGCAGCTACTGGCACACACAATCAGTCACATGTACAATGCAGTAATTATTACAAACAACAATAAAACTGCACTGGACTAGCAATACTAAGTAACTGGACTACAGAGTAATGCTATATAGTAATATAGATATAACAATGCACAGTGAAACTGGATGTGTATCACAGGGTGCTTGTACTAAATAACCCTGAATGTGTGCACTCTTTCTTAATTAACGCTATCTAAAGACTTGTAGAATACTTAAGTGTCCTGTAAATGCACAGTGCTGGATGCAGGCGGCCTTACAGAGGAGACAGAGCCCAGTAGTCCGAGGATCAGCGCAGTGTGTGAGAAATGGCGCCCAAACGCTGACAGGGAGTGAGGGAGGCAGAGAGAAGCAGCTCCAGGGCGGGAACATTAGCAGTAAATGGCGCCTGGGGCTGGGGGAGGGGCTACAGGTCAGAGCCTTCTCCCCTTGCTGGACTTCACCACCGGGTACTGCGGGCCTTGTTAAAACGGATTTTTAATAAAATCCGACCAGTGCGCGCGGTCCGTCTCCTAGAGACCGTGCCGGATCGCGATTTCAGCGGGTCCCGTCTGAGGGACCCTCTTACCTCCTCCCTTGGTGTGGTCACGCGATCCTGAAGAGCAGCGGTGATTGTGTATGCCCTGATGGAGACCGGAGCCTTCCGCTGTAAGTACCCGGCAACCAGGGCGTGGGAGTGTACAGCGCCGCTGGGGGAGGTGATGGAGCTGCAGCATGAGATGTCAGAATGACATCTAGTATACAATAGTGGAGCATTATGGGGTTGCTCCAAGGTAGGTAGCTCTTAGCTTAGACATATTGTAGTAAGGAGCCATTATCATGTGGCTCCTTGCTGGTTAATCTTAGACCCAGATTGGGGTAATGGAGGTGTGAGGTGTGGTGCCTCTGGACAGGCTGAGCTGGATGGCTTTAGTGTGGCATACCTTTATATTCTACTAACACTTTTCACTTATTAATTTTTTAACACTATTTCTCTATTTTAATTACATCTCATTTTTGTATCACTTTCTCTATAGCTTCGGCTTTCTAAATACTAATTTATTAACACTATAGTTTTTTCACTGGTATGCTACGCTGGGCTTTCTGGCTTATGCTGGTGTTTTGGGGTGCCACACCCTGCACCTAGATATAGCGCTAGGGACCCCAAATATACAGAGACGCCTTGATGTGGCTTTGGGGCTTATTCACACATTTGCGCAAATATGTGTAACGAAGATCTCTGAATTCTATTATCATGTGGAATTTATATCTGGTTACGGTTATCATTCAGGGTGCTGGGGGAAACAAATGCCTTTTTTTCTTGCTTAGAAATACCCCTCCCTTTCGAGCACCTGAATGATATCACTAAGCTAATTGAGCATCTACCAATATATATGTTTAGTATACAATACCTATGCTGCAGCCTTTAAAGTCTCTATTTTCTTTTAGAAAAGCTCTTTTCAGGGCTGCTGGAGCAGCCCTCCCTGTTACTGACCTGCTTGCAGGCACCAACTTACAAACTGAGCTCACTGGCATGGAGGCGGGGTTATAGAGGAGGCGGCTCTATGCAACTTGGGAACAGTCAAAGCTTTTAGCCTGTTGGTGCCTCGGATCAAGATCCTACTCTACACCCTGATGTTATTCCTTGTGGAATACAGTGTACCCCGCGTGCGCCAACTCATCTCTCCTTCTCCTCGCCCATGTCCCCCGACGAACAATAGTCCAATGGCAGATATTTACCCTGCACAGAAACAATATAACCCTCCCAAATCTAACTCTTTCTGCACATGTTATACCTGTCCCCCTGCAGTGCACATGGTTTTGCCCAACTGCTAACAAATTTGCTGCTACGATCAGGTCTGAAATAGGCCCAAAGACATTGGGGGTCATTCCTACCCGATCGCATGCTGCAGTTGTTCGCAGCGCAGCGATCAGCTCAGAACTGGACATGCGACGGCCGAAGGCCGTCGTAACCTAGCGATCGCCTCTGCTTGATTGACAAGTAGAGGCGTTCGCTGGGTGGGAGGGGTCGCAGTCCGGCCAACGCAGGCGTGGCCGGACAGTGCAGGGGGTGGGCCGCAGCGGCTACGTGACGTCACACACAGCCGCTGCGACCCGGGGCAGCGACGAGTAACTCCCGGACAGCCGCAGGAGCTGCGATGGCTGGGAGTTACTCTTCAAGTACAAAAGCATCGCTGCTGTGCGATGCTTTTGTACTTGTGGTGGGGGGGCCGGACTGACATGTGGGGCGGACTATTTCTGTGCTGGGCGTCCCCCCCCCCCACCACCCGCATGTCTGTGAAGATGATCGTAACTGTGCTAAATTGAGCACAGCTACGATCAACTCTGAATGACCCCCATTATGTCACACTGTATAGTGAAATCACATATAGCTGGTCATTTGCTAACATTGATCACAGGGGCACTAAGCCATAGTGAATTATATTTACTTTATTCTAAGGGCACATACTGTACATTTCCCATATCATTGTGCAAGGATCAGTTTGCAGGGCATCAACTGCAGTCAGCTCTGGGAGGGCAGAATAAGATATTACTAATAAATGTGTCATGTAGTATGACAGAGCAAAGATACTGTATATTGTATGTTATAGTTGTACAGAGCAAGAAACAGGATCTATGGGGTCAGCAGTGGCTGGAATGTTTGTGGTTGGCTCTGCATGCAGGGGACAGAGTATTTCTTACCAATAAAGGGATTATGTAGCACTAGATATACTCATTCATTATATAGTAACACAGTTTGGTGGAATCAACAGCCTGAGCATTTGCAGAGCCTGGAGCAGACACATTGAGGGCTGAAATCAGAGAATAATATAGGTGTCACATTAACATGTATGTAAAAAAAAATAGCTAACTTTAAAATTGAGAAAATAAAGCATTAAAAGCAACAATCCGACAGTTTTTTTCCTTAATTATAGTATATTTATTTATAGGACTATATATAGTATAGGGACATTAAAGTATGCATTTGGGCCCTCATTCCGAGTTGTTCGCTCGCAAGCGGATTTTAGCAGATTTGCTCATGCTAAGCCGCCGCCTACTGGGAGTGAATCTTAGCATCTTAAAATTGCGAACGATGTATTCGCAATATTGCGATTACACACCTCGTAGCAGTTTCTGAGTAGCTCCAGACTTACTCGGCATCTGCGATCAGTTCAGTGCTTGGCGTTCCTGGTTTGACGTCACAAACACACCCAGCGTTCGGCCAGACACTCTTCCGTTTCTCCGGCCACTCCTGCGTTTTTTCCGGAAACGGTAGCGTTTTTTCCCACACGCCCATAAAACGGCCTGTTTCCGCCCAGTAACACCCATTTCCTGTCAATCACATTACGATCGCCAGAACGATGAAAAAGCCGTGAGTAAAAATCCTAACTGCATAGCAAATTTACTTGGCGCAGTCGCAGTGCGGACATTGCGCATGCGTATTAAGCGGAAAATTGCTGCGATGCGAAGATTTTTACCGAGCGAACAACTCGGAATGAGGGCCTTGGTCTTCATTTTTCTTATCTATCCTCCTAAAAATCATTATCTCCTTTTCAAAATTTCTCTAAATGGAAAACAAATATGGCTGACAGGCACAGTCAGTCTGCTACACACACACAAAGGCTCACAGATCTCAGCGTGCCACGTGATGGCAGAGGGGAGAGAAACGGGGAATATTTTATAAAACGCGACTGTGGTTGCTATGGTAGCCACATGACACTTGGGAAATCTATCATTAATAACAGTCTGAAGAAACAAATCAAGAAAATAAGGTAATACATTATCATGTAGTGGCTGCAACAAGGGTCACAGTTTCTAAATAAATTCAACCTATCAGCTTGTAAACTTATCTAAATGTATTTTGCAGAGCATGCAATACCTACAATTATTATTATTATTATTATCCTTTATTTATATGGCGCCACAAGGGTTCTACAGCGCCCAATAACAGAGTACATAAACAAATAAAACAGGAAAACAGCAACTTACAGTTGACTACAATATAGGACAAGTGGGTACGGGTCATTGGGTCGACTCAACTTAGGTCGACAGTCATTATGTCGACCACTGAATGCCGACATGGGCATTAGGTCGACATGTACTAGGCTGACATGGGCATTAGGTCGACATGTACTAAGTTGACATGGGCATTAGGTCGACATGAGGTTTTAGACTTTTTTTGGTGTCCTTTTCTTCATAAAGTGACGAGGAAGCACAATTAGTGCACCGTGTCCCCTCACATGGCTCGCTTCGCTCGCCATGCTTCAGGCAAGGTGCCTCGCTCTGCTACCGCTGCGCTCGGCACAGGTTACCATTCCCAGTCGTAGTCCACGTGGATCGTCAAGTATGAAAAAGTCCAAAAAATGGGGGGGAAATTAAAAACTCATGTCGACCTTTTGACCTGTCCACCTAATGCATGTCGACCCAAGCTGTGTCGACCTAACAACCGAATCCCGGACAAGTACAGGGTAAATAAACATAACTACACCAGTAGATGACACTGAGATAAGTATCAGGTGGCAGAAGGCTGCTGGATTTGGTGCAGTTGAAGATTATTAAATAAAGAAAAAGGATAAGCACATGAGGGAAGAGGGCCCTGCTCGTGAGAGCTTACATTCTAAAGGGGAGGCGTAGACAGACAGGGGTGACACAGACGGGGTACATAGAGAGTGTGGAACAGAGGGTTAGGATGAGAGACGCCTGGGTTTGGTGAAGAAGTGGGTCTTGAGAGCCCGTGTGAAGATTTGTAGAGAGGTGGGGAGTCTGAATCATCAAACGTAAACTGGTGAAGAGACACTTTAGGGGGAACTGAATTGCTTGTGATGTGCCCTCAGACATTAGTGAGGTGTCCAGCTGCGGACATTAACATTTAGTACAGTCGGCAGCCTTTGCTACTTATAAAGTACACCTCTGTGAAGTGTGACGAAAAAAATGAGCAAAGATATTGCCACATTCCGATGGGACTCAGCGCACATCACACTGAATTAAATTCCCCTTTTGACACTGATGATCTAATGAATTTATCATTCCTTGATTAAATTATGTGGATTTCATATTACTGAAACTCTGTCAGTTGCATTGTGGTATTCCACCTTTACTTTGTGAGAATTACCATATGCCTTTACATATGCTTATCGTCTGTATACTTTAAACACAAATAGGATATAAACAAATCCAATCTCAGTATAGCCTACAAATCTATAGTAAAATATACAGTTTTAATGGATGGGTTCTCTGTCGCCACCTGGTGGTAATATATGGATTTGTAGCATCTTGTGGACAATGGGGGTCACTCAGATCTGATCGCTGGGCAGCAATTTTTGCAGCCCTGAGATCTGATAGTTGCCACCTACAGGGGGAGTGTATTTTTGTTGCGCAAGTGTGCAAACGCATGTGTAGCAGCGCTGCACAAACTGATTTTGTGCAGTCTCTGCGCAGCCCAGGACTTACTCAGCCTCTGCGATCACATCAGCCTGTCCGGGGCCGGAATTGTCGTCAGACACCCGCCCTGCAAACGCTTGGACACGCCTGCGTTTTTCCAAACACTCCCTGAAAACGATCAGTTGCCACCCACAAACGCCCTCTTCCTGTCAATCTCCTTGCGAACGCCAGTGCGAATGGATCCTTCGCACAAACCCGTCGCTGACCGGCGATCCCCTTTGCAGCCACCCGTCGCACCTGCGCATTGCGGTGCATGCGCACAGCAGTGATCAGATCTGAATGACCCCCAGTATATTATAGCGTGGAACGATTCCAGGCATCTTTACATCAGAAGGAGGCTGTTATGTCTTATAATTTGCAATATGCTCACTATGGATGAAGCCAAACTCTGAGCTTTTTTATTTAAATTTTCTTGTATTTATTTATTTTCTCCTGTTCAAGTGCAGACACATTTAATCATCAAAGCCGGCTGGCTGGTATATTATTGTATAACATTGTGTAAGAGATTATTTATAAACTTGTACTTTAACATGAAACGAGATGCCTGATTTATTTTAAAGGAGGTTTGATGTGGACATATGGACACTAAGTATTTACATATACCGACGCTACAGCTATTAAAACAAAAGAGATATTGAACTACAAAATCCATAGGAAAACAGGCTGCTTGCTGGAGCTCGGTGAGTAGGGTTGTTCAGTAGGTATGGACCATAGATGATGGATAGGGTTGTCGAAAGGTGGTCTGCAGACGGTGGATGATTGGGCTTTGCAATTTGTATCAAATATTGGGGGGGGAGGGGGGGGTGTATCAATCCTTAGAGGGAGAGTGGAGAAGCTGTGCATAGAAACATGTGTATCTGCTTCCAACTGTCACTCTATTTGTAAGATTTGATAAATCTCCCCCTTAGAGTGCCAGGCGGTGCAAGATATAGTAGGTTAGAAATACATGTGCAACAAAGGCCAAAGTTGTGATATTCTGGTAAAAGTGCAATGAGCTGATCTAGGTGATTTACTGAGTAATACCAGTTGGGGATAGGAAAGGGTTAGGGACTGTAGGGCATTGGGATAGAAGAGGTTCTCTCAGGAGTCGGTACAGTTTACAGAAGTAATAGAGATGCTCATTCACAGTTATTTACCAGCACCTACGATAATGGGCTGTCTGGCAAAGAGTCTCACTTACATTTTTCCATGTCTGACCCACTGTACATTGCACCAATATGCAGTTCCCATTACCAACAGTGGGGCTGCAGCTTTCAGGGTTTACTTTCCATATATCTCCCAACCAACTGTAGATGGATATGCAAAGCCACAGACACAAGCGGCTTTGCAAATCCGTCCACTGAAAATGCGCATGCAGAAGGAGGCGTTAGACACCTTCTACTTCAATTACGATTCCCAGCGCTGAGGCCAAGGTTTCCAGAAACGCTGTCCGTCCCGCACTACCCACCTACTGTCTCTGCCTGTCTATCAGGCAGAGGGAAAAAGGGGACTGCGTGCGATCACTCAAAACCTATTCTGCACATACACAGAATGGGTCCAGCGCCTGCACACATTTCCGATAATCAGGAATCTGTGCGGGCATTGGAAATAGCATCCTGTGCTGAAGCAGACCCTTAGCAGGTCTAGCAGGTCACCTCCCCCCCCCCCCCCCCCCCCCATCTCTCCCCGCACGCTCAGCTCACATCTCTCCCGCATCGGCCAGTGAGTACTGGCCTTTAGACGTTAGTTAATCAGCTCAGATACTTAAGATTGCTTTAATCACTTAACTGGCAAAAAAATATTTCCAAAAACCACTCAGAAATTTCCAGATCTTTGGTGACTGAATTGGGTCAAGAAGATCTATTTAAAACTTATCTCTACTTTTTTTTTTTTTATCGATTTATTTTTTCCAAACATTGATGACCAAAATATCAGAACACCAATCATCGGAACATTCCAACCATCGCGACTTTGATTCTCCAGCAGCTGCTCATCTGAGCAGCCACCAGGTGCAGCCGCCATGTGCGGGGGTCTTGCTGTGCTGATCAATCAGCAGTGATTGTCAGCACGGCAGAAACTGGAGGCAGGTGCAGGGATGCAGGGTGGTCGGGAGGTACCTCTGTGATTGGTGGCTGCTAGAAGATTATCTTCTGGCTGCCACCTACTCTGCGTTTCTGACTGGTCACATTGTTTGTGACCATGTCAGATAATCCACAGTCTGGTGTATTGGTAAAATACAGCCGTTTCCACATGCTTGGATCAATCCACATGATGGATTGAAAGCTTTTGATAAATAGGTGAGAGAGTATGGGGCCTATACATCATGTAGCTATCGGGGCAATTCCCCATTCTGCCAATGCCTGGGTCAAGGGCTCATGAAAATCCAACACTTGCAAGTTAACATAGTGGGCGAGATGCAGGAATCTTAAATATGTGGCCAGACCTCTGAAAATGGAGGTTTGGCCGCATACTGCATATGCACCAAGTTCTGGAATGTGATAGATTCTGGGGCTTGGGGGCCTAATTCTGAGTTGATCGCAGCATCATATTTGTTAGCAGTTTGGCAAAACCATGTGCACTGCAGGGGAGGCAGATATAACGTGCAGACAGAGTTAGATTTGGGTGGGTTATTTTGTTTCTGTGCAGGGTAAATACTGGCTGCTTTATTTTTACACTGCAATTTAGATTGCAGATTGAACACACCCCACCCAAATCTGTATGGGGCTGAATCAGACCTATAGTGCAAAGAAATAGGATATACACTACCAGGGGCGGGCTGGCAACTTTCAGCCTGGGGGGGCAGACTCAAGCAAGTGGCCTGGCTGCAGGAGTATCCTCTGCATGTCTCCGCAGTCAGGCGGCCCTGACTGCACTAAACTGCACTGGCCCGGGGGCAGATGGCAAACTGCCCAGCCAGCCCCTGTACACTACATAACATTATGATACCATAGGTGTGTGCAGGGGGGGGTTCCTGGTGCGCACAGGCAACCCCTAATGTCCGGCACCCCTATCTCACATGCCTGATGCAGCGATCGCCGAGCAGGCTGATTACTGTCCCCTCTGCGCTGCACACTGTCAGGACTGTATTACTGACCGGATGCCTGGGTTAATCAAGGGTGCCACTGCCACCGGCTTTCAAACTCTTGGCTCCACTTCCATGTACAAAAACAGCGTGATGTGATTACGTCATGCTGCTTGCACTACCACCCACCACACCCGCCACATGCCCACCTCCAGAGCCGGCCCTAACCAATATGATGCCCTAGGCAAGATTTTGGCTGGTGCCCCCTAGCACCGCCGCTAGTTCTGCACGAGATGCTTGGCATGAGTCAGCTGGCAGCTCTGCTAACGTTGGGTGCCTTTTGTTTATGAAAATGCATTTTACTTGCATTACTATATGGCTAGGATGCACAAGCAGCTTCTGCTGATTAAAATGATATCCAGCAGGTCTGTGCGACTGCAGCTGTATCTGCATGCGAAATGCTACATTACAGTGATTTTCAGGAATACACGCAATGTAGCATTTCGTATGCAGATACAGCCGCAGTCACACACAGAATATAGGCATGCTGCATATCATTATAATCAGCAGGAGCTGCTGGTGCCCCTAAGCATACCAAATGCCCTAGGCATTTGCCTAGTTTGCCTATGCCTAAGGCCGGCTCTGCCCACCTCTCTCATTCTATGCTATGCCAACGCCAGCCACTGATGAGGATCAGCATGCAGCCAGCGTTCCTCTTAGGAAGACAAATTCAATACTGGCAGGCGGTCGGCAGCAGCATTGACACATCACTCGTTTTTTCCAGCAGCAGCAGTACTAGTCTGCGACTGTCAGTGTCAGTGAGTTACTGCAGCTTGCAGGGGAAAGAGAGGGGGAGCCAGACCAGGCTGAGGAGGAGCAGTGTAATTGCAGTGAGTACCATCAGGGGTGTTTGTTTGGTGCACACCACAATATCTGACAATGTATCTGCTTTATTAGGATTGGTACAATGGTGGTATTTTATATTGCGTTGACCGTCAATAGATGGTTCTAGACACGCCCAAAAGGTGGTGCTAGACACACCCCTACGACGGTGCACTCCCAAATAAAATGTGCTGCGCACGACTCTGTATGATACAAACAAGCTAGATAATAAACAAACAATTGTGCGTATACAGACATAATAGCTGCATAAAGTCAGCACTGGCTGAAACGGGTATGGGTCGTTGGATAGACACAACTTAGGTTGACAGTCATTAGGTCGACCATGGAAGGTCGACATGCATTAGGTCGACAGGGACAATAGGACGACATGGTCATTAGGTCGACATGTACTAGGTCGACAGGTCAAAAGATCAACATGTTTTTTTTTTTGTTTTTTTTTGTCGTTTTCTTCTTAAACTTACGGGGAACCCCAATTAGTGCACCGTGTCCCCTCGCATGGCGAGCGAAGCTCGCCATGTTCTGAGTAAGGTGCCTCGCTTCGCTCAGCACAGGTTACCGTTCCCAATCGTAGTCCACGTGGATCATCAAGTATGAAAAAATCCAAAAAATTATTTAAACAAAAAAAAACCTCATGTCGACCTTTTGACTTGTCGACCTAATGACCATGTCGACCTATTGACCATGTCGACCTAATGCATGTCGACCTTCAGTGGTTGACCTAATGACTGTCGACCTAAGCTGTGTCGATCTAAGGACCGTATCCCGCTGAAACCTATACTAGAGTTGATGGGTGCATCAGACAGGTTCAGGGCTAAAGTGAGGAAGGAAGAGTGCATGAGGGAACAGGGCTCTGTACATGAGAGATTACAATCTATAGGGTGTGGGGGGACAAACGGTGACACAGAGAGGTAAGCCAATGTGGAGGTGGAGAGTCTGATAAGGAGGGAGGGAGTTCCAGAAGTTGGGAGCAGCACGGATGAAATCCTGGAAGCCTGAGTGGTATCTTCCATCGATGGCAGGTAACTATCCACACAAATCCAACAATGGTTTGAACCATCAATGGGTGGCACATGTGACTGTGGTGGGCCAACCAGAGAGAGCAGGGCTACGGAACAGCTGACCAGTGGACAATAACAAGGGTATATGCTAGATCCAAGTGGCCTAAAGGACCTATGACATCAGGGGGAGGAGCCATGTCACCAGGAGGAGCTAGGCCAGCGGGATAGTTCCACTACTATCTATGCCACCAACTACTACCTTTAGTAACCTGGTGGGGAGCGGAGCGAGCCACCGAGCCCGAAGCGAGGTGAGGGTACATTTCGGGCAGTGGCGTCAGAAGTCGGGTGCGGCCCACTTCCAGGTGTCACCCTCAGAAGGGGTGACACCAAAGTGCCAGCTCTTCTACAGTGTGATAATCCTCTACAGCACTGGGCTCCTGTCACAGATAAGGAGCTGGCACTGCACTGCACAGTCTCCAGGGGTGGGGGCCCGGGTAAGCTGGACACGCCCCCGGAGTAAAGAGGCGGTCTGTGAGGCCACGCCCCTTTTTGGTCGGTCGCGGCTTTGACGAGGTGAGTTGGGGGTGCAGTAATGCAGAGTGCGCACCTGGTGACGCTTCTGATTTCGGGTACCCTGTTCGGCCGTGGCTCCTTCCCCTAGTGACGTGGCTCCACACTCTGGTGACATCAGAGGTCCCTTACCCAACTTGGAACCAACCCAGTAACAAGTGATGGTGAGGATAAAAACCTGTCAATGCATCACCATTAGAACACAGCTATTGATTGTAGAGAAACATCGGAATGTCCATATGGATGTCAAGCAATCTAGGGGGCCCATTTATCAACAAGTTTCAAAACTTGCTGCGTATGATAAATGGTGCCCCAGCCAATCAGCTCATAACTGTCATGTGTTTGAAAAATGACAGGGGGAGCTGATTGGCTGGGGTATCATTTATCATATGCAACGAGTTTTAAAACTTGTTGCTAAATAGGCCCATATGTTTGCTAAACATCAGTTGTCGATGCCCACCTCCTAACCAGAGTAACCTGGCTTACCCTGACATGCCAAAGCAGACTGATAGTAAATCTGTGCCACCAGGAATCTTAACACTACAAAATAACAGTGGGGAAGAGGGGGAATCAGCCATGCCATGCAAATCACCTTTCCCAAGAGTCCCTTCTTCTTATATTTGATTATTCCAACAAGTCAGTATCAGCTCCCTGACAGCCTCTTGTCTGTGCAACCCAGAGAAATGCACCTGCCAATCACTTCTACCATTCATGCAGCAAGATATTGATTGGCAGATGTATCTATCAGTCACAGAGGTCTATTAAGTGCATTACATTAGCACATACACAAATCACTGCACAAAAATGGCCAGGGAAAATAGACCTAAATGACATAAATGTGATAAAGTGCTATTCTCCAATAATAGCAACCCACCAACAAATGCTGCAGCTCTATGAAGGGGAGGAATGAGATACAATAGCATTGTGACACCCAATGATAATATGTAATAGTATCATGACATAAAAGCCATTAATATTGCAGATGAGTGTGTCTGAGCTACAGAAGCCCATTGGACACCTGTTGATTAGGCAGTTCCAGCGCAACATGGGTTAATAGCAGACCGCTGCATATCCCCCCCTCTGCCAGTGCATGTAACAGAGTGTATAGGCTGGGGCTGGGTACAGCAGGCTGCTTTGCATCCTCTCACGTTACTGTAAGGAAATATTTATTTGATCACTGGTACAGCAGGAAGCATTGGGGCTGTCACAGACAGCCAGCACTCTATGTAAATAAGCCCCAGCCCCTAACATGGGCACACCTACACCCAGAAACAAATTAACCCTTTAGTTCGATTTGAATTACTGTGGGTCAATAATTATTTTTATGCTTCAATAATTATTTTTATGGAGAAATCAAATCCTAGTTCATTATAAATAAAGGATAATAATAATAATAATAATAATAATAATAATAATAATGACCTAGACAGCTGACTGCTTTGATGTCAGTCAGGGGGTCTCCCCCTGGCCATTACCCCTCTGATACATCCAGAGTAAAATAAATGATTTTAGAACATTGACTTCACCAAACAGATATTCAGAAACTCTGGAGAAGCTCCTGGATGTGCTGAAGTAGGAGAGCCAATGAGAGGAGACCCCCCCTGCAGCACGTCACACACAGGGAGCCTATAAATCCATCCCCATCGCTTTTCCACTTGGCAAATATTCCCTTTCATGTGGACTCCTGCACATCTGCCCTGCAGCCAGCCTCTGTGTGCACTGCCTTCACTCTCCAGCTCAGCAAGTGCTCCCAGCACAGGCAGGACAGGAGCAGAGGATTGGGGACCTGGTCTGACTTTGTAGGGAGCTTGGATTGCAGGAGTGATCATCAGGCTCACTCCACACATGCCAACTGGATCTTTATCTTGTGCTATGTGTCCAGGTCTGTGCCAGGAGAAAGTCTTCTTGCTTTGTACCACCAGCTAAGCAGTCCCCCAGCCCTGGTGATTTCTCCTCAGTGACCTGCCTGGGTGTTACCTACCCTCCCTCTCAGCTGTGAGCTCCCTGGGACCAGCAGCTGCTGTTACAGGAGCCCCCATGTCTTCATCTGACTCTCACCAGTTGCTGATGGTTTGTGGTTATTGGATTCCTCAGAAGGATTTTAGCCTCCAGATCTTCACCATGCAGAATTATTATTATTGCTGCTGTTTCTCTGGTTGATCCATTTGGAGGGGATAAGGAGAGGACATACTGTAGTAGCTGGTTCCTTTTCTCATTTCTCCAGGGCTGAAGATCAGTCCGACCCACCTGCCCACCACTGTGGTCAGATCTTTGCCTCTCCCCCCTAGCCCAGGAGGACACTTCTTCTAGGACAAGTTGTAAGGACACCTGGACTCCCAGCCAGTCCCTTCTCATTTCCCAGGGTCCGGATTCATGTCCATCTCAGGGCTGGAGAGGCCACACAAACGGTAGGTGTCCCTGAGAGGCTCTGGGCTGCACCTGGGCACCCTTTAACAACGTTCCAAACACCACTAACATGTAACAAGGTTCCATTATACTAACATGCAACAGTTTATAAAAGGTTCTAAACAGTAACATGCAACAATGTATCAAGGTTCCAAACACAATCATGCAACAGTGTTACAAGGTTCTAAACATTAACATGCAATTCCAAACACCATCATGCAACAGTGTAACAAGGTTCTAAACGCTAACATGCAACAATGTAACCACAGCTTCCACTGCAAGCGTTTCAAAGTCACAGCACATACAGCGTTTTAGTAGTTATGCATAACATCATTTTTATGTATATACCATTTTTATTTTTTTTAAATATCTACATTGATGTTCATTATGGAGACGTTAGTTTGTTGTTTATGAATTCATTGATTTATTTATTTTGCCGAAATAATACAACAACGCTGCAAAACCATAACAATAAAGCATTGCATCACGCAGGATGAGGGAAAGTTGTAAACATGTATAGACAAGTGTTATTTATATATATATATATATATATATATATATATATATATATATATATATATATGAAAAAAACTATCATAGATGCCTACTTCTGTACACAAAACAGAAAAGCGTGCATGACCTGGCAAGCCATATAGCATACAGTAGGCAACGTGTGACTCTGTAGACATTGTGGCACTAGAAGTCGCAGCATGTACACTGAGACCTGTAGTTCTGTAGCAGTTGGGGAGCCACGGGTTGATTTAAGCTGTGTGGTCTCCCACATTGAGGTTGCAGAGCACTCTTGTATCATCATACAGTAACAGAGTGCCCCTGTCTAGATGTAATCGGGAACTGTACTGGGCTGGTGATGCCCCGGGCTCCTCTCCACATGATGTCCCAACTAGTGGATGAGATTGCTGTGTATGTGTGGTCTGTGTGCCTGTAGCTGGTGTACATCCATATCTTTCTGCATTGCTGGGCTCTACAATGACAAACAGATGCACATTCCCTGTTTTGAAGCAACACAAGAAGGCAGGTTGGGCTGATGTTGCCAGCACCCCCACCCTTCCCCTAAGGCTCTGCAAACTATTACACTCTTCCAAAGCTTTGAACTATGTTTTATGTATACTTTTGGTGTCTATAATATGGTCATACAGTTCTGCAATATCCTGTAGGCTATATATTGGCATTAATTTTATCACGCTAAAATCTTTGCGTTATATATTATATATATATATATATATATATATATATATATATATATGTGTATGTGTATGTGAATAAATATATTAGTGAATAAATATAAGAGGAAGTTCTATCTCACGCATTGCTCATGCATAAGGCTTCTTATGTAAGAATGCGCAATGTATAGATATGTCTCATCATTTCGCTCAGCCCCCGTTTTGTGTCCTCTAAAGTTTGCAACAATACTCCTCAAAAAACATAATTAGGCTGTGACATCCCAGTTATTGTTTTAATGCACATTTCTTAATATAATTGGTTAGCGCTACCGGAAGTACTGTAACTTATTAGTCAGTTGGAATTAGCGTGACAGCATATTCAGCGTCTATTGATCACATATGACTGCGAGATGGAATCACGCTCAAAAATGCTTCTCGCGTCCATGTGCGTCCTGTAGACATGTCGAAGTGTACTCTCGCGGCCTCTAGTGTGCAGATGGCGGAATTACACCCATCAATCTGTCCAGCAACATCAATGCCTTGCAAAAAAAAGACACATGAAATAAATGGTATTTTTTTCCTTTGCAGCTTAGCACATTTACATCTTTAGTAAAGTCCCAGTGTAGGTGGAAGGCAATAATAGGCTTTGTTCAGTGCTAACATGTTTTACAATGCTGTACAATCATATACGCTTGTTTATGCACATTGGTCCCTGTCTAAGTAGAGCTTGCAATCTAAATTCTTTAATTCAGGTATGCAAATAGGGCTAGTTTTGTATGTACTGAAAGTTAACAGGGTGTCTGACTGGAGCAACCCATGCAAATGTACCTAAAAAGACACACAGAACATGCAGATATCAATAGCACCGTTTCAAAGAATCAAACCCAGTTGTGGTACAGCAATACTAACCACGTTGCCACCCTGGCAATCACAGCTGACCAATGTTTATTTCACGCTAGCTAGGATACTGTAAGGTGCTGCTGTGCAGAACCAATCACATTTAGCTTTGCAAATAGTCTGCTATTCTTTAACAAACTCCAATTTTTGGTTAATGTAGAACTGTGACTAGTATTTAGTGTCTAGTTAGACTATATATAATAAATGCAGTTCTGTATGATGTATGTGCGGTTGTGTGATTGCTTTTCCATGCAAAATAATTTCCAGTCTGTGAGGGGGAAGATTTATCAAAGATTGGAGAGAGATAAATTGGAGAGGGAGATAAAGTACCAACCAATCAGCTTCTGTCATACTACAGGTTTTGTTTGAAGAATGACAGAAGCTAATTGGTTGCTACTTTCTCTCCACTTTATCTCTTTCCAAGTTTTGATAAATCTCGCCCTAAAGTTTATGTTTTGATCGCCTATATGCACACCATATGTTAGAGTGCCCTGCTGAATGTGAACTTGCAGCGATGAAATAATATCCACAAATACATGGCACCCTATAGATTGTAAACCTCACTTCAACGACATGACAACATTCAACTGTGATAAAAACCCTATTACAATGCTACAGAGGAATAATGTGGAGTCTCTGTTTGCATTTGTCACCTCTGGGTTCTCTGATTTCCTCACACAATCCAAACACAGGCTGATAGGTTAATTTAATTCTGACAAGATCATGCTGATATTCTAAGCAATCTAGTCAGATTGCTTAGAATATCGCTCCGTGAGTACCCCCCTTAACTGTAGTGTGTGTGGCGAATATAGATTGCCTCCAAGACCAACTATATTAACTTTACCATGGTGGCAGATTTATCAAAGCCTGGAGAGAGATAAAATGTAGAGAGAGATAAAGTACAAACCAATCAGCCTGCCAAATTTTAAAAAGACAGCTTGTAAAATGACAGGGGATGATTGGTTAGTACTTTCTCTCTCCAAGCTTTGATAAATATCCACCTAGGTTCTTTATCCAATTGTTCTACATAACGGGCAGCGGATTATTAGCATTTTGTTGTGCTCTGTTTTGTTCAGTCTTATTTCATGTAATTTATTGCACGACGCGTTTCGGTCTCTTGGTTATGCTCAAAATGCAGCACAGAAAAAAATGTTACAAGTTCTTAAATTCAACCTAAAATGCACAAAAGAGACATGTCCTGTCAATGAAGCGGAGTAAGTGGTTTTCATTAAAGTATTGTATTTCAAAACAGAAAATATACACACCCAGTTCCCGCCCTGACCCATATTCACCCGCCTATTGTTTCTTCTCTGAATAAACAGACCCTGGTTTGGATTTAGAACAAGCTTCAGTGGTGGCGTAAATTATTCTGAGGCGTGTTCCAGATCAGCATTACAAGGGTGACCAGTAAATGTGCAAACAAACCTTTTTTTCTCACCCCCCCTCTCCAAAAAACCCTCTTGCATTCAATATAAAAACAAAGCACAAACAATTCTAACCAATAACTTTTAATCCCTTCATTATAATTGGCTTTGAAGTAGGGAATGGAGAATGCCTTACGCACATTACAGTTTTAGCAGGAACACATTTCCCGAGCGTGTTTAATGTAAGACAGTTGTAGGATTGTAAGACTTCAACTGACTTTAAAGTAGTCTTCACAAACTGATCTACATTGCACTGCGTTGAATAGATTGTTGTCCATGTATCAAAAAAAATGGATCAAATGTAAAGATTGGATTATAATGTGTCACCAGATTATTATTATTATTATTATTATTATTATTATTATTATTATTATTTTAATAATAATAATAATAATAATAATAATTATTATTATTATTATTATTATTATTATTATATTATTTAAATTACTATTTAAAAATAATAATAATAATCATTATTATTATTATTATTATTATTATTATTATTATTATATTTGTTTATTTGTAATCTCTCTTCTGTTTACGCGGTATCAGTGCCCAAATATAGTGCATATATCTCTCCAATTTAAAGGCCTCCAAAATAAGTGAGTTTGTGTATAGCTTGTAGCAGTTATACCACATATAGGCGCTGATATAAAGTAGCTGGATGTAATCCATGTATGTGATTTTGTGGTGTGTAGTATGGTTGTGGTAATACATTCTCACTTGTAAGCGATAAAATGGCTTGGGTTTTTTTTTTTTTTTATAAATAAGCCACAAACTAAGCGAATGATCTTCGTTATTCATGAGGTTTGTGGATTGTAACTAATCCTCATTAATTGCACCCAGGGCTGCCATTAGAAATTATGGGGCCCAGGACTGACAAAATAGACGGGGCCCCTCCCTCCCAAAAAAAGAAAAAAAGATTTTTCCACACTGCTCCGCCCCTATGTGATGTCATACATTGTGACGTTACATAAAGGTGGAGTGTCGCGGACCTACAGGAACGGTTTACAGAGAGCTGATGCGCAGATACTGTATGGCTTGTTTTAAGAAGCCCTCCTTGTACATCAGACTACTGTTGATTTACAGACTGGTGCAGTTCTACCGGTATTGGCGGTAGGAGCCAGGGGTGGGCCCCCCTCTCTGTAAGGGCCCTGGACACCAGTCCCCTCAGTCCCCCCCTGATGGCTGCCCTCATTGCATCACTCATTATTATATTTTACATTGCTAGCAATAATGCATAAGGAGTTTGCAGTCCCTGGCATGTCGAGTTGCTCCTCGTTGTGTTACGAGACAGTTGTTAGATGTATATATTTAAACTCTGCTCAGTGTACCACACATGTAGGTTTACACAGTTGTTGCTCTTTCATCTTATTCCTACAAAATATATGATTTTGTCTGATGTTCTTGTATATCCCATCTATGGTTTAGGAAGCTGGTATTCACCCCATAAACAATTGTCCACATTCTTTATTGTGTTTCATTTGCCATTGGTCCTGTGCTGAATTGCTTAGTAACACTCTTTGGGCAATACAGTAAAACATGTAAAGTATGCAGTTATGCACCTGTACGGGAGGACAGAGGTCATTGGATCTGGAGACTAGGGGGAGATTTATCAAAGCTTGGAGAGAGAAAAGTACCAGCCAATCAATTCCTAACTGTCATTTTTCAAACACAGCCTGTAACATGGCAGTAAGGAGCTGATTGGCTGGGACTTTATCTCTCCCCAAGGCTTAGTACATATGCCCTACAGCCTGTAAAATGACAGAAGTTGATTTTTCGGTACGTTATCTCTCTCCACTATATCTCTCTCCAAGCTTTCATACATCGTACCCTCTATTGTTTTGCAGGACACATTTGTGTAGAATGCGCCCCAGCTGTCAACATGAACGTCATGATATTAATATTCTGTTTGATCATTGTTACATAACCACTAATGCCAATATTTAATCAGTGTTAGACGCCACTTCCTGTTATTACTGTTATTATTGTGATCAGTCACCTGTGTCTCAAACTCCAGCCTATGGGGTATATGCAATTGCCGGCGAATCGCGGCAATTTTTCACCTGTTTTTTAATTTGACACAATTCGACCGTCGAATTCCGGCAGGTGGGTGCCGGAATTCTACATATTCAATAAAAAACGGATTCGACAGTCCCGCTGTCGAAAAATGGCCGATTTGACGGATTTTTATTAGATTTTAAAAAATGTAAAAAAAAACGGGGAAAAACAGGAAAAAACCCGAAAAAAAATTGCGTGGGGTCCCCCCTCCTAAGCATAACCAGCCTCGGGCTCTTCGAGCCGGTCCTGGTTCTAAAAATCCGGGGGGGAAACTGACAGGGGATCCCCCGTATTTTTAAAACCAGCACCGGGCTCTGCGCCTGGTGCTGGTGCAAAAAATATGGGGGACAAAAAGAGTAGGGGTCCCCTGTATTTTTTACACCAGCATCGGGCTCCACTAGCTGGGTAGATAATGCCACAGTCGGGGGTCACTTTTATACAGCGCCCTGCGGCCGTGGCATTAAATACGCAACTAGTCACCCCTGGCCGGAGTACCCTGGAGGAGTGGGGACCCCTTCAATCAAGGGGTCCCCCCCTCCAGCCACCCAAGGGCCAGGGGTGAAGCCCGAGGCTGTCCCCCCCATCCAAGGGCTGCGGATGGGGGGCTGATAGCCTTTTGAAAAATGAAAGAATATTGTTTTTTTCCAGTAGTACTACAAGTCCCAGCAAGCCTCCCCCGCAAGCTGGTACTTGGAGAACCACAAGTACCAGCATGCGGGAGAAAAACGGGCCCGCTGGTACCTGTAGTTCTACTGGGGAAAAAATACCCAAATAAAAACAGGACACAGACACTGTGAAAGTAAAAGTTTATTTCATACATGCCGACACATACATACTTACCTATGTTGACCCGCCGACTGCCACGTCTCCAATGTCGCCGACAATCCGGGGTACCTGTGAATAAAATTATACTCACCTGATCCAGTGTCCTGGTCTTTTATTATAATCCACGTACTTGGCAAAAAAAAAAAACGAACACCCGGACCAGGCGGACTGAAAGGGGTCCCATGTTTACACATGGACCCCTTTCCCCGAATGCAGAGACCCCCCGTGACTCCTGTCACAGAAAGGTCCCTTCAGCCAATCAGGAAGCGCTACTTCGTGGCACTCACCTGATTGGCTCTGCGCGTCTAAGCTCAGACGCGCATTGCACAACCCCCTCCATTACTTTCAATGGTGGGAACTTTGCGGTCAGCGGTGAGGAGCAGGATTAAAGGAGCATTGGTGTAGTTAAAAAGAACACAGCTCGGAAGCCATTTTGTTTTCTAGCTGTCAGTGGTTTCCTGCCTGTGATGTCACTATTTCCAAGAGAATTGATTGGCTGTGTGGTCTGAATATTTGTCCGGCCCACAAAATGGCTGCCTCAACTATGTAGACGACTGGTATCTCTAGCTGCCAGTAATGGGCAATAGCATAGTACTGCCTCTCTTGTCGCATCTATGGTGTAGTTTATCATTTGTTATGTCCTGTATGTTGCCTAAATGGAGATTTATATGATAGGAGGATTATTTTATGCTGGTGGGTGCACTAATTTCTGCCCCGCTATAATGCACCTTGTGCTATTCATGGCCTTTATATTACGCTCATTCTAGCTTCCATATATATTTTTCTAGCAGTGTGAATATAAATATTAGCAGCACAGCGAATATTCAGGTTATTCCTCATGTGCTGGAAAGGTACAGAACTTGTTTAAACCCTCCTCCGAGCACTAATTTCTCTATCTGCTACTTGCTCTGCATAGGTTAACTCCACATCTCTGGTTACAAACCGCAAGCAGAGGCATTCTGTATAAGTGTCTATAACGCCAACAGGATGCAAGATGGGGGGAACTGTGAGATGTGAAACCTGTGCATAACCCCTGACGCTTCGCATGGCCACAGAGGGACACTTAAGATTCGTTATAATAAGAAACAACTTTATCATGCATCCATAAACATGCACACAGCTCGGCAGACACAACTCACAAGAACTATGCGTAGTTGGATTATTGTGCTTTGTTTCTACGTATGGCACACACAGAGTCCGCAGCGCCTGACAAAGTACAAAAACAGTATGGACAAAACAATAAAAAAAAGTAACTTGCAGTGCAGATATTGCAAGACATGGACAAGGGTTATAAACATTGCTGCTGCTGCAGTCATAATAGCCAAATAAGGGGCAGCCAATCCGAAAGGCTTGGTGTTTAGAGCCTTTTCAAGGTGGCTCATTTTCATGTCTTCACAGAAAGCAATGATAGAAAGGGTTAATGCAGCAGGAGTGAATGTCTATTTTTGCCTTTCATATACTTGGCTCTAGTGTTTCCCACACAGAGTATTTTCGTAGTGTAAACTTTGCTTTTACTGCATTCTTATGAACATGCGAGCTGTGCACAAACTTTTCTAGAGTTTCCCAACACTGGAAGCTGCTCCTAATGCTCCACAAAGGTAAATCCCAAACATGCAAAGATAACTTTGCTATAGGATAGTATATTATCATTTGTACGTCACCAGAAAAGGTGCATTGCAGATAAACTATATCCTTTACAAAGTGCACAAGCAACGTGGGTATTTTGTGAAGGAACAGGTAGGTATGGCTGGCAGTTATACTGACTGGCTCTCAGACTCTCAGCATGTCATGTGATGGCAGAGGATGGAAAACGAGAGGGAGGATGTAACATTGAAAATAGAGCTCAGAGAGGCATTCCAAAGCTTCTCAGCTGACTACATCATGTGCCATGTGACTTCATTTCCCATGCTAGTTCCATGACACAGTGGAAACCATAAAATAGCAGCCTAAAGGGGAGACATATCAGTCACCGAAAAAAGATAAAGTTGAGCAGTTGTCCAAATCAAAGGTGATTACTGTTTGAATACTGTAAATTGGTGTGAAGACCATTCATTGTGTAATATAGCACAGTACCGCAAAGACGTGCTTGTTTGTAGTCAGGATGAAAATACGTCCAAAGTCTTTGAGTAGGGGACAGACCCAAATGCAGGTTAGGTATACTCAGCCCCTGGAGCTTGCATTGATAAAACTGGAGGACATAACAATCATGGAACTCTCCGATTCCGTCATGCCAGTTCTCACTTTTTACCCTGAAGTTCAAAAATAGCTTAGAAAGCTGTGCTCATCTCTAGTCCAGACACATACTTAAAAATGCATGTGTATAAACATCATTAAACTACAGCTGCATATACCATACAGTTTAAAAGGTGGCACATAACCATGTATTTATTATTTATTTATTAACAGTTTCTTATATAGCGCAGCGTATTCCGTTGTGCTTTTACAATTAGAAACAACAGTGATAGAACAAGCCAGGTAATAACAGACAGACAGACATGGAGGTAGGAAGGCCCTGCTCGCAAGTTTACTCTATAGGCAAATAGGCATTGATCAGAAAGATGTATGAGGTGCCTCTATGCGCTAAAGTGGAGCAACCTGAGAAATATTTGGAAAAGGAACCACAAACTATTCCACAAAACAGACAATATGCAAAAAGAACCAAAATATAACGCTCAGGCGCTCACACTTGAACACTTCCCTTAATAATTATTATGAGATGCGTCTTGAAATTTCTTTCCTTTTCAGTTGATCATGGAGTGTCCTCGTACATGTAAAAGAAAACAAATATACACCGCGATCCTCGTGTATTACTTCCAAATGTTGTACAGGTCACCCCCCTTCTTATGTGGTTAGTACAAAGAAGGAAAATTTGTAATTTACTGGGGAGCTCCCCCTTCCAATACACTTACACCATTAGGTAGTAAGAAAGCATATCATGAAGCAATAATGTGATGTCATCATAAGCAGTATAAAGACTTATTTATTAAAACAATCAAACTAAAATAAAACAATGGTGATCATACCCTGGAGGGTCGGAAGAGAAAGAAATGGTGTGCAGAAAAAACGGGGCTCCGTTAGTCTGATCTCCTCCTAGTCTCCCACGGGTAAGTTTATCAGCTGTAGGTCTCTCCACCAACGCGTTTCGGCCCGTTCTAGGGTCTTTGTCAAGGTATGATCACCATTGTTTTATTTTAGTTTGATTGTTTTAATAAATAAGTCTTTATACTCCAACCTACTTTTTTTGGTTCTCATTTGGGGAGAAAAAGCGCAAGGTTGAAGATTAAGAGTGAACAAGAAAGATTTACCCTACATGCCCGTGACACATCAAATTGATTGTGAGTGCCTTACTGTCACAACTGAGGGCCTGAGCTGACGGGAGGCAGCCTCAGTTGTGGGGGCTGAGATGTACCAGAACCTGGGAGGTTGTATCAGACCCCTGGACATGTAAGTAACATGAATAATAACTGCCCGAAGGCGTGACCACGACAACTTGGATAAAAGTCAATGATGTTTATTATGACAACTCCGCAACACAGCAGCAGTAAAAGAAAACGTAAAAGTCAGCAAAGAATAAATACAGCTCCTGGGTACTACAGGATGGCAGGAGCCACAGGGCACTGGTAGTGTGAGATAGTTCTTATGATCTTCTAGATGGAAAGTCCTTACCAGGCCCGACTGTAGCAATGGAGATAACCCAGGATTGTGCCAGCTGGTGTTCCAGGAAAAGCTGGGTTGCTGAAGATAAAACAGCTGCTGTGGATACTGGCTGGAACCAGACTGTTGTTAGCACGGAGTGGATACTGGCTGGAACCAGTTAAATAATAAATGAACTTGGGAGCGATGAAATATGAACTGAAATGTAGAACTTGAGAGCGGAGAAATAATAATACCGGTGGAGAGTGGTAAAGTGTAGAAAGGACACCGGCCCTTTAAGGGAAGCTGTACTCTGCTGGAAGCTGAGCTGGAAGCAGGTAATGTTGTAGCTGGAAACAGATGAATCCACAATGGATTGGAGAGTCAGGCTACACCGCAGGTGGAATGCTGGTGCGGGTCTCTATGGTGGAAGTCTTGAGACAGGAGCTGGAACCTGGAAGACAATCACAGGAGAGAGACAAACAGGAACTAGGTTTGACAACCAAAGCACTGACGCCTTCCTTGCTCAGGCACAGTGTATTTATACCTGCAGCAAGGAAGGGATTGGCTAGGCAATTATGCAGATTATCAATACTGAGAACAGATTGGTGGAAATGATCAGCTGACAGAATCCAAGATGGCTGCGCCCATGCAGACACTTGGAGGGAAGTTTGGTTTGTAATCCATGTGGTAATGAAAACAGTAATGGCGGCGCCGGCCACCGGAGACAGGAGGCGCCAGGCTGACAGATGCACATCCAACCACGCGGACACAGCGGAGGCCGCGGCTGACGTAATCGCCACTCAGACACTCTGCATGCAGAAGTTCAGGGACGGCGGCGGAGGCCGCGGGAGACGCCATGCCAGGTGTAATATGGCGTTTACTGTGACAGCGTCCCAGAGTGACAGGAGAGGATACAGGAATGTACACATCAGGATAACAGATGGGATCCGGTCCTGGAGCGCTGAGCCAGCCTTAGGAGGCATCTGATGGGTAAGAAATGGCGTCCAGATACCCGGATCGTGACAGCACCCCCCCCTTTAGGAGTGGCCCCAGGACACTTCTTTGGCTTTTGAGGAAACTTGGAATGGAATCTCCGGACCAAGGCAGGAGCATGGACATCAGAAGCATTGGTCCATGAACGTTCCTCAGGGCCATAACCCTTCCAGTCAATAAGATATTGTAGTTGACCGTAACGGTGACGTGAGTCCAGGATCTTGGCCACTTCATACTCAACGCCTCGTTGAGTTTGGACTTTCGGAGTTGGAGGAAGTGAGGAATGAAACCGATTCAAGATCAGCGGTTTCAACAGGGAAACATGGAATGTCCTGGGTATTTTTAAGAAGGGAGGCAACTGGAGTCTGTAAGCAACAGGATTGATGACTTGTTCAATCTTGAAAGGACCGATATAGCGAGGTACAAACTTCATACTGGGAACTCTTAACCTCAAATTCTTCGTGGATAACCATACCCGATCACCCACCTTGAGAGCAGGAACTGCTCGACGCTTCTTATCCGCAAACTTCTTGTACCTGAACGATGCCTTGAGCAGAGCTGATCGTACGCTCTTCCAGATATTGGCAAACTGATGCAAGGTGATATCCACTGCGGGAACAGAAGTTGCTGGAAGCGGTTGGAACTCAGGGACTTTAGGGTGGAATCCAAAGTTAGTGAAGAATGGTGTTGAAGCAGATGAAGAATGATACTGGTTGTTATGACAGAACTCGGCCCAGGGAAGTAATTGAACCCAGTCATCTTGAGAGGAGGACACATAGATGCGGAGGAAGGCCTCCAAGTCCTGATTCACCCTCTCGGTTTGACCATTGGTCTGAGGATGGTAAGCCGTGGAAAACTTTTGCTTGACTTGGAGGACTTGACATAAACTTCGCCAGAATTTGGCTGTGAATTGAACTCCTCGATCTGAGATAATTTCTTCAGGAAGACCGTGGAGTCGGAAGATCTCTTGTATGAATACTTGAGCCAACTTGGAAGCTGACGAAAGACCGGTGAGAGGAATTAAGTGTGCCATCTTGGTGAACCGGTCAACTACCACCCAGACGGTATTGAACTTGTTGCACATGGGTAAGTCTGTAATGAAATCCATCGACAAGTGGGTCCATGGTCGACGGGGAACGGATAGTGGAACCAGTTGCCCCGCAGGCGACTGGCGGGATACTTTATGTTGGGCACACTTTGGGCAAGATGCAATAAACTCCAAGACGTCCTTTTTCAGAGTTGGCCACCAATAGGACCTAGAGATAAACTCCAGGGTTTTTTGGATACCTGTATGTCCGGCAAAACGGGAAGCATGGGCCCAATGCATGAGCTTCTTCCTTAGCATCGGCTTCACAAAACTTTTCCCTGATGGGGGTGTAGAGTCCATCCCTACCGTGGAGAATGCCAACGGATTTATAATAGGATGCTTGTCTGAAGACTCTGACTCATTTTCTTGCTCCCATGAGCGGGAAAGGGCATCGGCCTTGCGATTCTGAGAGCCCGGACAGAACTGGAGTTTAAAGTCGAACCTGGAAAAGAAAAGTGCCCATCTGGCCTGACGAGGTTTGAGACATTGTGCGCCCTTCAGGTATAAAAGGTTCTTGTGGTCTGTAAGTATGGTGATTGAATGAGAAGCTCCCTCCAACAGATACCTCCACTCTTCTAGAGCGAGCTTGATGGCTAGCAACTCCTGGTCGCCAATGGCATAGTTGCGCTCAGCTGGGGAGAACTTCCGGGAGAAGAAACTGCAAGGGTGTAAATGGCCATCTTTAGCCCTCTGAGATAACACCGCTCCTACTCCAACGGAGGAGGCATCCACCTCTAAGATGAAAGGAGAGTCGATGTCAGGCTGTTTCAGAACAGGCGCAGAGATGAACCTTTGTTTTAAAAGATGAAATGCTTGCATGGCTTCTTCAGACCACTTGGACGGGTTAGCACCCTTCTTAGTGAAAGCAGTAATAGGCGCCACAATGGTGGAAAAGTCTCGTATAAACTTTCGGTAATAGTTGGCGAACCCTAAGAACCTCTGGACCCCTTTGAGGGTTAAGGGTACCGGCCAATTTTGGATTGCTTGTAGTTTCTCAGGATCCATCTCTAGTCCGGAACCGGACACAATGTACCCTAGAAACGGAATGGACTTGACTTCAAAGACGCATTTTTCTAATTTGCAATAGAGATGATTGACACGGAGACGGGACAGAACCTCTTTAACCCAAAAACGATGTTCCTCTAAATCGTTGGCAAAAATGAGGATATCGTCTAGATAGACCACGACATGACGGTATAGAATGTCTCTGAAGATCTCATTGACAAAATGCTGGAAGACAGCTGGAGCATTGCTCAATCCGAAGGGCATGACGAGGTACTCATAATGTCCGTCACGGGTGTTAAAGGCGGTCTTCCACTCGTCACCCTCACGGATCCGGATGAGATTGTATGCACCTCGCAAGTCCAGCTTTGTAAAGATGGTAGCTCCGCTAACTCTGTCAAAGAGCTCAGTAATCAGGGGTAAAGGATAACGGTTCTTGATGGTAATGTCGTTCAAACCTCTGTAGTCGATGCACGGCCGCAGACCACCATCTTTCTTTTTTACAAAAAAGAAGCCTGCGCCGGCTGGAGAAGAAGAAGGTCGAATGAACCCCTTTGCTAGGTTCTCTTTAATATATTCCTCCATAGAATGCGTCTCAGGCAGAGACAACGGATAAGTTCGGCCTCGAGGTGGAACCTTCCCTGGAACGAGATCAATCGGACAGTCCCATTCTCTATGAGGAGGAAGGATATCAGCAGAAGCTTTACTGAACACATCCGTGAAATCTTGATATGGAGGAGGTGGAACATCAGACGACCTGGGGGAGGAAGAACAGACAGGCAATACTTTAAACAAACATGTCTCAGCACAGGAGGAACCCCATGCCAGGATTTGCGTAGTCGTCCAATCAATTGTAGGATTGTGAAGACGGAGCCATGGAAGGCCCAGGACCACAGGATGTGTGGCTCTTGGAATCACTAAAAAAGAAATAAGTTCGGAATGAAGAACTCCCACTCTCAGACGAACTGGTAGAGTCCTTAAAGAAATAACTGCATCAAAAATTTTGCTGCCATCCACGGCAGTTAAAGAAATGGACGAAGGAAGTCTCTCGGTGGGTAGGGACCACCGTTTAACATAGGCTTCGGTAATAAAGTTCCCAGCTGCTCCGGAATCAAGGAGGGCAATGACGTTCCGATAACGTTGAGCAACTTGAAGCGAGACTGGGAGATTACAATCTTGAGGAGATGGAGAGGAGATCATTACTCCTAGCCGGCCCTCTCCTTGGCGAGCTAGGATTTGGAGTTTCCCGGACGTTTGGGACAGGCATTAATGGTGTGAGACGGAGCTGCACAATAGAGACAGAGAAACTCGGAGAGACGTCTTCGGCGCTCAGCAGGAGTTAAACGGGAACGGCCAAGTTGCATGGGCTCATCTTTAGATGGTGACAGTTGACGAGGAGGAGGAGCAGAAGATTTTGGAGCAGATGATCTTCCACGCTCAGTTGCTCTCTCTCTGAAACGTAAATCAACTTTCGTGCAGAGTGAGATTAGCTCATCTAACTTAGAAGGTAAGTCTCTGGTAGCTAACTCATCTTTAATACGCTCAGATAAGCCATGCCAGAATGCAGCATACAGGGCCTCGTCGTTCCATGCCAGTTCGGATGCCAGGATCTGGAACTGTATCAGATATTGTCCTACAGTACGTGACCCCTGGCGTAAACGGAGAATCTCGGATGAAGCTGAGGTTACCCGGCCTGGCTCGTCGAAGATGCGCCTGAATGTTGACACGAAGGCAGTGTAGGAAGATAGCAGGGTGTCGGACCTCTCCCATAACGGTGATGCCCAATCAAGGGCTGAGCCACTGAGAAGAGAAATAATGTAGGCAATTTTTGTACGGTCACTGGGAAAATTGCCAGGTTGTAGCTCAAACTGAATCTCACACTGGTTGAGAAATCCCCTGCAGAATCTTGGAGATCCGTCAAATTTTGCTGGCGTTGGAAGATGAAGACGTGGAGCAGAAATGGGTAAGGTGGGTGGGGTTATAGCTGGAGTCACTGTGGTTGACGCACCAGACGCGCCTGATACACGGAGAGTTGTCTGAATCCCATCCAGCCGAGTAGAGAGATCCTGGAGACAGCGGATGATGTGGCCCTGTGCAGCCTCCTGATGTTCTAGTCGGGCTGCCAGTTCTTGCATCGGCCTGGCCGCTTGATCCTGGTCTCCGGCTGGATTCATTAGGTCAGTGCTTACTGTCACAACTGAGGGCCTGAGCTGACGGGAGGCAGCCTCAGTTGTGGGGGCTGAGATGTACCGGAACCTGGGAGGTTGTATCAGACCCCTGGACATGTAAGTAACATGAATAATAACTGCCCGAAGGCGTGACCACGACAACTTGGATAAAAGTCAATGATGTTTATTATGACAACTCCGCAACACAGCAGCAGTAAAAGAAAACGTAAAAGTCAGCAAAGAATAAATACAGCTCCTGGGTACTACAGGATGGCAGGAGCCACAGGGCACTGGTAGTGTGAGATAGTTCTTATGATCTTCTAGATGGAAAGTCCTTACCAGGCCCGACTGTAGCAATGGAGATAACCCAGGATTGTGCCAGCTGGTGTTCCAGGAAAAGCTGGGTTGCTGAAGATAAAACAGCTGCTGTGGATACTGGCTGGAACCAGACTGTTGTTAGCACGGAGTGGATACTGGCTGGAACCAGTTAAATAATAAATGAACTTGGGAGCGATGAAATATGAACTGAAATGTAGAACTTGAGAGCGGAGAAATAATAATACCGGTGGAGAGTGGTAAAGTGTAGAAAGGACACCGGCCCTTTAAGGGAAGCTGTACTCTGCTGGAAGCTGAGCTGGAAGCAGGTAATGTTGTAGCTGGAAACAGATGAATCCACAATGGATTGGAGAGTCAGGCTACACCGCAGGTGGAATGCTGGTGCGGGTCTCTATGGTGGAAGTCTTGAGACAGGAGCTGGAACCTGGAAGACAATCACAGGAGAGAGACAAACAGGAACTAGGTTTGACAACCAAAGCACTGACGCCTTCCTTGCTCAGGCACAGTGTATTTATACCTGCAGCAAGGAAGGGATTGGCTAGGCAATTATGCAGATTATCAATACTGAGAACAGATTGGTGGAAATGATCAGCTGACAGAATCCAAGATGGCTGCGCCCATGCAGACACTTGGAGGGAAGTTTGGTTTGTAATCCATGTGGTAATGAAAACAGTAATGGCGGCGCCGGCCACCGGAGACAGGAGGCGCCAGGCTGACAGATGCACATCCAACCACGCGGACACAGCGGAGGCCGCGGCTGACGTAATCGCCACTCAGACACTCTGCATGCAGAAGTTCAGGGACGGCGGCGGAGGCCGCGGGAGACGCCATGCCAGGTGTAATATGGCGTTTACTGTGACAGCGTCCCAGAGTGACAGGAGAGGATACAGGAATGTACACATCAGGATAACAGATGGGATCCGGTCCTGGAGCGCTGAGCCAGCCTTAGGAGGCATCTGATGGGTAAGAAATGGCGTCCAGATACCCGGATCGTGACACTTACATAGGGGGCAACCCCGGCATTTTTTCTTCACTTGGTAACGGAGCACCCTCCTCATGGAGTCTTACTGTGAATGCTTTTGGTTCTTGCATTTGTGTAAGTGTGTGGGGAAGGGGAGTCTGTCTCCCCGGAAAAATTGAGACACGATTGGGTATTTGCTTATGATGACATCACATTATTGCTTCATGATATGCTTTATTACTACTAAATGGTGTAAGTGTATTGGAAGGGGGAGCTCCCCAGTACATTACAAATTTTCCTTCTTTGTACTAACCACATAAGAAGGGGGGTGACCTGTACAACATTTGGAAGTAATACACGAGGATCGCGGTGTATATTTGTTTTCTTTTACATGTACGAGGACACTCCATGATCAACTGAAAAGGAAAGAAATTTCAAGACGCATCTCATAATAATTATTAAGGGAAGTGTTCAAGTGTGAGCGCCTGAGCGTTATATTTTGGTTCTTTTTGCAAATAGGCATTGATAACTAGAACAGGTTCTACCTATTGCATAATGGTCCTTCCAAATTGCAAAGGACTGTATGATATAGTCACCCAGTGATGTTGGCCAGGGGTTAAGAGGATGTGAAGTGAATAAAGACAAAATATATGAGGTTATGTGTGGACTGCATGGTGGGGATATATTTGAGTAGGAATGCTTATGAAGGCTATTTGGGCAGTTCCGGAATGTAGTAAGCTTGCCTGGAGAGGTGAGTTTTCAGTCAACACTTGAAGGTTTGGAGACTAGAGGAGAGTCTTATTGTGTGTGGTAGGGCATCCTACAGATTGGGTGCGGCACTAAAAGTCCTGCAATTTTGAATGGGAGTGGGTAATGAGTGTGGATGACAGATGCAGATCTTGTGGAGAGGTGGGTTGGGTGATATTTTGACATAAGAGAAAAGATGTACGTTGGTGTAGTTTGGTTAATGGCCTTATGTGTAAGTAAAAGTATGTTATATTGAATACAATAGACAACAGGTAACCAATGGAGGGACTGACAGAGTGTATCTGCAAATGATGAACATCTCGCAGCTGCATTCAGAATGGATTGTAGTGGTGAGAGTCTTGTTTTGGGAAGACCAGTCAGCAGACTAATACAAATATTCAATGCGGGAGATAATGAGAGCGTGGATTAGAGTTTTAGCTGTGTCTAGTGTAAGGTATGATCGTACTTTGGATATGTTTCTTAGATGTATGTAACATGATTTTGAGACAGATTGAATGTGGGGAACAAAGGACAGATCAGAGTCAAGGATGACACCTAGGCAGCGAGCTTGTGGGGTAGGGATGATTGCAGAGTTATCAACGGTGATAGAGATATCAGGTTGGTAAATACTATTGGCTGGTGGAAATATCATGAATTATGTTTTGGAAATATTACGTTTGAGGTGGCGAGATGAAACAGCAGAAAGGCATTCAGTGACATGGCCCAATACAGATAGGTAGATTTGAGTATCTGCGTGCAGATGATACTGAAATCACTGTCCAACATAACTGATTACTAAGAGATGAGGTACAGATTGGGAAAAGCAGAGGACTTAAGACTGAGCCTTGCGGTACTCCAACTCATAGAGGTAACAAGCAGGAGGTGGATTCAGAAACGCAAACACTGAAAGAGTGATTGGATAGATAGGATGTGCCCTAGGGATAGTAGTGTTTGTATGAGAAGAGAGTGGTCAATGGTTTCAAATGCAGCAGAGAGATCTAGAAGAATAAGTAGTGAGTAATGGCCTTTAGCTTTAGCAGTGACCAGATCATTCACTACTTTAGTCAGTGCTGTCCCTATGGAGTGTTTTTTATTATTATTATTATTATTATTATTATTATTATGTATTTATTAGCAGTTTCTTATATAGCGCAGCATATTCCGTTGCGCTTTACAATTAGAACAACAGTTATAGAACAAAACAGGGCAAAGACAGACATAGCGGTAGGAAGGCCCTGCTCGCAAGCTTACAATCTATAGGGAAATAGGTATTGACAAGGATAGATGCAACCTGTTACATAATGTTTCCCCAGATTGCTAGGTTCTTAGTGGGTTGTATGATATGATCACCCAGCAATGTTGGAAGACAAAATGTGAGGTTATGGGACTGTGCAGAGGGAATGTAACTGGATAGGGAAGCATTGAAGGTTATGTGTGTGGGTCAGGAATTTGGTAGGCTTGTCTGAAGAGATGAGTTTTCAGGGAACGTTTAAAGGTTTGGAGACTAGTGGAGAGTCTTATTGTGCGTGGGAGGGCATTCCACAGAGTGGGTGAAGCCCGGGTAAAGTCCTGTAATTTTGAGTGGGAACAGGTAATACATCTGGATGAGAGACGCAGATCTTGTGCAGAGCGGAGGGGTCTGGTAGGGAGATATTTTGATATTTGGAGTTTTGGGAACGAAAGCCTAACTGAAGTGGGTCCAATAAATTGTGCGAGTTAAAAAAAGTTATATACAAGAGAAAGTGAGTCTGCACTGGTAATATTGAAACAATTATGTTGCTTATTAATTGTGTTACCGATATACTTATACTGTCTTTGTAAATTTACCACAGTATTCTATTGGTGGTGCTCCCGGAATTTTTTGTAGATCCAGACTACATAATTCAAGGGAGAGAGAAAAGACAAAAAAGTCTCTTCCAGGAGCACTCTTATACGTATTTATTAAACAATCAAGAGTATATCATATGCTTGGTGTCCAATCTATGCATCACAGACAAAAGTATAGGTAAATGGTTTAAAACATAACCTTTAATTTAATCCAAAACTAAAATGTGTGTTTTATTGAATACTCAATTAATTAAAATGGGGCACATTCGCCCCAGATCACACCTGTCAATACTGGTGTTAAAATGCCCTCCAAGATGGGTGAAAATATAACATGTTCATCATACAGAGACTCTTTGCAAACGATAAATTGCAAAGCGTCTCTGTTTGATTAACATGTTATATATTCACCCCTCTTGGAGGGCATTTTAACACCAGTATTGACAGGTGTGATCTGGGGCGAATGTGCCCCATTTTAATTAATTGAGTATTCAATAAAACACACATTTTATGTTTGGATTAAATTAAAGGTTATGTTTTAAACCATTTACCTATACTTTTGTCTGTGATGCATAGATTGGACACCAAGCATATGATATACTCATGATTGTTTGATAAATACGTATAAGAGTGCTCCTGGAAGAGACTTTTTTGTCTTTTCTCTCTCCCTTGAATTATGGAGTTAAAAAAAAGTGTGTAGGACAATTGTAGAGAATTCTCTCAAGTAGCTTGAAGGGACATGGGAGCTCAGAGATTGGACGATAGCTTGAGAGAGAGTTAGAGTCAGAATTGTGTTTTTTCAGAATGGGAGTAATCACTGCATGCTTGAACAGTGATGGTAAGATACCACTAGACAGAGAAAGATTACCGATTTTAGTTAAGGTTGAGATGAGCAGATTTGTGAGGTATAGAATCTAGATGAGAGGCAGTAGAGTAGGTGGATGAGTAGAGTGTTGATACTTCATCTTCATTTGTTTGATAAAATGAAGAGAAAGTGGCAGAAGGTACGGGTAGGGAATTGTGTCGGTGGGTTGTGTGAGGGAGAGTTAAGAAGTTATTTAAAGGTATTAAAAAAGTTGTTTGGAGCTAGAGGCTTGAGCAGAGATGAGAGATTGGAAATATGATTGGCAGTGTCCAGGGCATTATGATAGGAGTAGTAGATAGACTTATAAGTAAGGAAGATGCTATTTACATGACTGACTTTCTACTTTACATAAGAGTTTTTGTAGGTGTCTTGTTAATTTAGAGTGCCACGGTTGACAGCTAAGTCTCTTAGTGTGCTGGGTAGCTGGAGCCACTTCATCGAATGCGGTTTCTAGAGTTTGGTTAAGGTGTGATACAGCAGTCTTAGGAGAAGTGAATGCAGAAATCAGTGAGAGCAGTTATTGCAGATAGGTGGAAAGTTTTTGAAAATGAATTGTGTTAATATTTCTGGAAGTTTGAGGAGGCTTCAGTGACATTGAGTTTGAAGTAATAGAGGAGAGTATGCAGGTGATAAGGTTGTGATCTGAGAGAGGTAAAGGAGTTAGTGAATTCAGAGGGGTCAGTCCTATTAGCAAAGATGATCTTGCGGGTGCAAGTTATGACGGCAGCAGCCGCACTTTACGGCAGCCCGAATTAGCACAAAAGTGGTCGCTGCCCCATAGGGCTCCAAGCAATTTTATGCAAATTGGGTCTGATTTCAGCTTGCAAAGGGTGCAAGAGTGGGTGCCATTGCTGGCGTTGAAACACTGTGACAACAGCACATAGCACCCTTCGCAGCTAATAGAATTGACCCCAGAAACTGAACATAATCTGGTGAATATAAGATGAAGACAGTGGCCCTCCTGATGAGTAGAGGAGTCAGTCCACTGGGAGAGAGAGGTGGTTAGAAAGAGTACTGTAGTTTGGAGGCATGAAGACATAGTGGAATATCAATTGGGATATTGAAATCACAAAAAATTGGGATAGCATTATTTCAACTGCACCTCCTTGTAAATGGTTAAAAAGGGATCTTTACATTTCTAATCGTGTTTGTTTATGAATATTTTAATTGTTGGGTTTTTGTTTATTAATATATTAAAATAAATGTTAAAAAACACACACACAAAAAATAGAAACATTTAGAACAGACAGGAACAGGTACAATTTGGGAATAAAACAGAGTAGGAGGATTTTGAGACAGCTTCAAGAATACTTCCCCACCGCACCACACTGGTGGCAGGAGACTGCTGTCACTGAGCACTCCTGCAATAAGTTACTGCAGAGTAGTCATTGAGCGAACAAGCTGCGGACTGTTGGAAAGTGTGACGTGAGAATATCATCTCTGCCACCCGAAGGGTGTGGCCACCTCGGAGGATATCCTCACCTTGCATTAGTAAGGGGACATTTCTGCCAGTGACGTGTGGTGGGGTGAGGCAGGTGAGGCAGAGCCTTTGCTGTCATACTAACGTATAAGCCAAAGTTTTGACTATATGAAGTAGATGAAAAATGGAGTAAAAAGTCTGACAGGTGAGGCAGTGCCTATCATATCCGCACATCTCTGATCAAAACTCACCAAATTTCCAGCAGTATATACTGCTGCACCTGTGTATAATGCCCACATGTATATACTGCTGCACCTGTGTATAATGCCCACATGTATATACTGCTGCACCTGTGTATAATGCCCACATGTATATACTGTTGCACATGTGTATAATGCCCACATGTATATACTGCTGCACCTGTGTATAATGCCCACCTGTATATACTGCTGCACCTGTGTATAATGCCCACATGTATATACTGCTGCACCTGTGTATAATGCCCACATGTATATACTGCTGCACCTGTGTATAATGCCCACATGTATATACTGCTGCACCTGTGTATAATGCCCACATGTATATACTGCTGCACCTGTGTATAATGCCCACATGAATCCTTGGGCTCATGTATTGTGTGTAAATATAGCACTGGTACTAGCATTGATGTTTCTATAATGGGTGCAATGTGTGCGGTGCACATAGGCCCCCTAGGTCCAGGGGGGCCCACACCGCACACATTGCACCCATATATTAATACTTACCTCTTTGGTGTTCTGCACCAGACACAGCAGCTGCTGCAAAAACCGCAGACAAAATGGGCGCAGCACATGCACAGAAGTGAATTTGGTCTCCAGAACATGGTGGGCGCCATGTTTCTGGAGACCTGTGCATGTACAGTAGACGATGGCACGATGCCAGAGACTACTGCACCGTGCAGAGGAGGAGACCCACCCGGAGTCTGCACAGGTGACCCCTTCTCTGTTAAAATACCCCTGGGTACTAGCCAGTGCCTCCAGAGCCATTTACTTCACCGCACGTCCCTGGTTTCTGCAGATACAAAGGGACATTCCCTTCAACATAATAACACGACAAGGGGCCTCACATGGGATTAAACAAGCTTCTTGGAAGTTGGCACAGGAGCTCACACCGTTAGAACATTTTGGAGTGTGAGGCACCACAGGATAAAGAGCGTTCCCATATGTCTGTCAACTACAGGTATTAGGTCCAGCAATGTGTCCTGGTTGCTTCCAAAAGCTGTACTGTTGTGTAATCAGGGTTTCACCAAGAAGTCCACTAAGGAATCTAGGGGGAGATTTATCAAAGCTTGGAGGGAGATAAGTACCAACCAGTCAGCTTTTAGCTGTCATTTTACAGGCTGTGGGCGGGATGTAGTAAGACAGTGGTAACATCCCGCCACATTCTGCGCGGCGGGATGAGTCTGCATTCGGAAAAAAGCCCATAGGCTTCTATAGGGCCATAAAAAGCTGGCGATACCCATTGCATCAATAAGCGGCTGGACGGGTCTTAGTGCAAAAACAGGGATTCTACCGCATTTTTCCTTTAGTAAATCCCACCCTGTGTTTGAAAAATTAGTTAGAAACTGGTTGGTACTTTCTCTCCACTTTATCTCTTTCCAATCTTTGATAAATCTCCCCCTAGAACCACAACTCAGCTCCTCTGTAGCGTGCGGACACAAAAATGCAAATGTACTCTTGGCTTACTAAGAAGAGCGTATAAACTCACAGGATGTTAAAAGACCATTCAACTTCAAACACGTTACTTCTAATATCTTCTGATCACACTCTGTAATATGCATGTACACACTGGGCTGTGCAGCTGCCTCTATTATCTGTCAGTAGTGTCACACGTTTGATGACCCCACATGCTGCCGTGTCACAGGCCGTATTGGGCAATTTACCAGAATGCAACGACAAATATGATTTTATGAACATTATAATCGTTGTGTCCTCATTCACCATTCCTAAAATGATGCCAAATATCTCCATTTGGCGCACCAGGGACCCTGGCGGCTTAGTCGCGCCATGTGTCCTACCACACATTTTTGTACAAAATACATATCTTATTGGCATCAAGGGTACCCCGAATGCTGCTGATGACATTGCATGCATCTGCCGTGTGCAACACAGACGTTAAATAGGGTAAACAGTGAAAAGATTGAGGACCTGCGACTATAAGTCGTTATGTGTGGTGGAGCGTCAAGTCATGCCATCTGTCTCGTGTCATGTGGCGCAAAAAGCATAGGTGTGTGGGTACACATCTGTATTGGTAAATAAGTGTGAAGACGTGTACATATGCCCTCATCTCCCAATTGCTCCAACAAGCCCCAGTGATGTGAGGTAATTAGACTCTTTGTGGCTATCATTTAATAGATTGGTATCTCATATACTTAGGGGCAGATGTATTAAGCCTGGAGAAGTGATAAAGCAGTGATAAGTGCAAGGTGATAATGCACCAGCCAATCAGCTCCTAACTGTCATTTTTCAAACCCATAATGGGGCAGATGTATTAACCTGGAGAAGGCATAAGGAAGTGATAAACCAGTGATAGGTGCAAGGTGATAAAGGCACCAGCCAATCAGATCCTAACTGTTAATTTACATATTGGAGCTGATTGGCTGGTGTCTTTAACACCTTGCACATATCACTGGTTTATCACTTCCTTATGCCTTCTCCAGGTTAATACATCTGCCCCATAGATTGGCTGGTGCAATATCACCTTGCTTGCATTTATCTCTGCTTTATCACTTCTTTATCACTTCTCCAGGCTTAGTACATCTGCCCCTTACTTTGAAGCGCAGGGGGAAGTAATACGCCTATGAATGAATGTTTTTACATATTAAACCTGACTCTCAGTGATCTTTGCAGAATGTTTGCAATCTGGTGCCTGGTTTGCATCCCCGCATGACCCCCCTGAGCAGACTGCTCTGTAGCGGATGTTGTAGGGAACGTTTATAGGAAGAGAAGGATGAAATAAGCTTTAATGAAATACATGCTTTTTAACTAAACATTTTGCAAGGATTTACAATTGCTGCTTCTCTTGTCTCCTGCAAGGTCCCTTTCTTGGAAGTCTTTCTAAGATGAAGTTATGGGCTATCCTGGCTGTCTGCATTTTGCTGTTCAGCTCTGTCTCCAACACCCCGTTGCCGTCACACTGGGTAGCTGGTAAGAAGAGATCAAGCCAGGAATCGTGGTTGCAGGACGGGAACGCAGCTTTGGGGATGTATGAAGCAGATCCTGAACCTCCCACTGCCCTGCCGGGGCAGGCAGATGTACACAAGTTGTGTAAGTATATGTGGGCGGTGCCTGCCTTGTTACACTTCTATTGGATTACATTGGATCTACACAGCTCCGTAAATGCCCCTGTCCTCTGTGCATGTGTGGGCAGAGCCATCTAGCTTTATGCTCAATTGCTGAATCTCCACTGAACAGCAATTTATAATGCAGGGCCAATTATACTAAGCAACTTTCTTCGTTCCAAATGTCTCATGTAATAAAATGCCGGTATCTCGGTAATATAAATGTGTGTATGTGTATATATACTGTGGGCGGGATGTGCTTAATGACATCACCGCCCATAGCCGCCATTCGTCACGATGCTAAGCGCATACGTACTTACATATGCGCTTAGCATTGCGAAGGACAGCTCTTCCGATAAGTGCTGTCCTCCGTGATCCCCGGCATCTCCTTGACTTCCAGGATTTGGCCCCCTGTCATTCTGCGCATGTTCAGAATGACTGGGCCAGCCGTGAGGCATGCTGGGAGGGATCCGATCAGAATCCCTCACACAGCGCCGCTTTTGTGGGGTATCGCCAGCAAAAGATGGTGAACCCCACTGCAGCGCTGTCCTGCCGGACGGGTGTTAGTACATTAAGAAAATGCGGTAAACGGGGGGGGGGGGGGGGAAGGGGCGTTACCGCATTTCCCGTTTAGTACATCCCACCCCCAGTGTGTATATATAGTTGAAGGGAAAATGGGCACACCAGGATCCATATTCTTTGGTGAGGGTACCAAGATATATTAAGTGTAGTAGGTAGTGATAATGGTACTCCGCAATGTGATTAAACACCAAGCTGGTTATTTCCTGATACTTTAATAAACACCTCGGTGTTTACTCACATTGATCAGTGCCATGTTCTCTACCTACTATATTTGCTGGGAGGGATACGACTGAGTGCTGGGAAGGATCCAATTGGATTGGACCCCTTGTGGAATCGTGAAAAGAAGATGGCATTACCCACAAGGGGAACTGGGAGGGATCGATTGGATCCTTCTCAGGTGGAATCGCAAAAAAGCGTAACCCCCAGGGTCCAAGTTCCGGAATGTGTTCCATTCCGGAACTTGATATATATGGTAATGCAGCCAAACCTACTAGGGGAGACCAGAAGGTGAGTGTAGTGCACTGGGCATGGTGATGTGACTCACGGGAAGTCACCTTTCCCCGCCCACTGCGCTAGGTACTCTGGAAGACCTGGAGAACTCTCTGAATTTCATGATTTGGAGTAACTTTGCAGGGGATCCGGTCTTTAGGTCGACACTCATTAGGTCGACCACTATTGGTCAACATGCATTAGGTCGACATGGTCACTAGGTTGATATGGCAACGGTCGACACATGAAAAGGTCGACATGAGTTTAAACAAAAATGTGGAACTTTTTCATACTTTACGATCCACGTGGACTACGATTGGAAATAGTAACCTGTGCCGAGCGCAGCGGTAGCAGAGTGAGGCACCTTGCCAGAAGCTCGCGAGTAATGCAAGGGGATGCGGTGCACTAATTGGGGTTCCCGGTCACTTTACTAAGAAAACACCAAAATTAAATAAAAAAACTCATGTTGACCTTTTTCCATGTCGACCTATTCCATTTCGACCTAATGACCGTGTCAACCTAGTCACTGTAGACCATTAGTGGTCGACCTAATGACTGTCAACTTAGTTACTGTCGGCCCTATGATCCACACCCACTTTGCACATCTATCCAGCTTTAGGCATTTAAAACACCTTGGGGCAGTTTACCAAAGTTCACCATTACAGTCCAGGTTTTAAGGATATCCATGCTTGAATCCAGATGGTTAAGTCAAATTAACAGAGGTATTAATTAAGTCACCTGTGCTCAATCATGGAACCTTAAAACTTGGACTGTAATGATGGAGTTTGGGAGACTGCTTTGGGGCACATTGTCAAAATGTCTCCGACCAATGAAATGTCCTAAAATGATCACAGATACAGCCGGAGCAGCATAGGTTCCCTTACCTCTTCAGTGGGCCAGTCTCCAGTTGTGTGAAAGTATTTAGGTCCAAAAGAGTTTGAGGTTCGGTTAATGTCATGCATTCACCAAATCTCAGTCTTTGTTTTTTTGGCCTAATTCCCCCTCTTGCTTCACAAACTGCACCCCTTTTGGTCTGATTTTAGCTTTGCATTGATAAACATAGGTCCCAAGTGTTGGTGTGGCTACTAATATTTGTCTCGAGCAAGCCAGCCTGCGTATTGAAGGTCTTATTCAGAGCAGAATGCAGTTGCAGCTGCAGCTGCTATTGTGATTTTTTTTTTCTGAATTTGCAGCTGCGATAAAATGGAAACGCTAGTTTCTGCCTTTCCTTTGCGTACTTGCATGTTCCGGAATGTGTGCTCACTTTCATTGTCTCCATAGTCAATGTAAGTCTACTGGTGGCTCTAAACAATCCACCATCAGCGCATCTGGTGCAGATCAGACAATGAACCCAAAAATCTGATTGGATGATACGATGGATGAGTGTCTCGTCATTTGTTTGAATGATAATTTTTAGAGCCTCAATCTTTTTGTGTTTCAGTTAGTGGATTTGAAGAACGATGGACAGGACAGAACCCTGCTTATGTAATATTCCTTTTGGCTATGGGGACAGGTGATACTGTCAGTGTTAGTTTCAGCTGAACTTTAGAGCTATAGTAAGGGGAGTCCTGTGTCTTTTCTCACACTAGGAATCGGTGAAAGAGCTAGAGAAAGGGACATACCCAAACTCAGAGAAAGGGCCTTTATTAATCACAGAGAAGAGGTTATAACCTCGGCACCTTTCATGTCATATTCCCTAACTCGGCACAAATAGCAGAGCTCACTGCTGCCCTGGGTTAGCCTCTGGCATGCTCAGTATTATATAGGAGCTCTTTGATGCTTCCTCCGTACAGATATACTGCCTGCTTATGTGTACAAGTATGTAACTATAGCCATGTATGTACATTTATTTATATGATACTATGCAATAGAGATGCTCCAAATTGTTTTAAAGTGTTTCTGAGAAAGTTCCTGGACTTTAAAAGTTGGAGTTAATTTGAGCCGGTCCATGATCACTCTGGTTAGAACCTAAATGGCAATATTGCATGGGATTTGTATAATGTGTTTCCATAAACATGCTATAAAACCCAGCTGTCTATGCTTGAATTGGCACTGGGTCACTCTAGAATCTTTTAAGAGAATTTTGAGCATGGTGGCATAGTGGTCAGCTTTAGTGCCCCACAGCGCTGATGGCATGGGTTCAATTCACTAGCCATAGCCAGTGCGTGTAGAGTTTTTATTTTCTCCTGTGTTTGCGTGGGTTTGCTCCATGGTGGTTCGATTTCCACCCACACTCCAAAAACACACTGGCAGGTTAATTGGATTCTGACAAACTTAACTGTAGTGTGTGCACACTTGAATGTTAGGGAATTTAGGGGGAGATCAAGATGAAGCCTTGGATAGAGAACAGTAGAGAAGTTGCCCAAAGCAGCTAATCAGACTGTCATCTATCTAGCACAGTCTATGAAATTAAAGTTAGAATCTGGGTGGTTGCTTTGGGCAGCTTTTCCACCTTATTTTTCTATAAGACGTGAGACATCTCCAATGGGGCCATGATTGGTGAATGACATATAGTCTCTGTACAGCGTTATATAAATAAATGATAATATCAATAATAATTGCTCACAAATTATAACTTACCATAGTTGTAAAGCAAAAGCCAATCTCAATATTTGACCAAAAGTTGGAGTTTGCCGTACTAGGGAGGTTTATTTTAAATGTGAAACGTGCAATGTGAAACGTGCAGGCTGACCCTCTCTAGCACACAGCACCTTACAAACGTACAAGAAACAAGCAACACAGTATGGTAGTAAAACTGTAATACGTGCAACAGGAAAACCAAACAAGCTCCACGTTCCTGGTGCTGAGAATTTACAATCTAAATCAGTCATGTTACTGACATTGGACATGCCTCTTACATTCTCACTGCTGACAATGGATGATATATATATATATATATATATATAAAGATAGAGAGATAGATAGATTATAGTGCTTTTTTTCTATGTAAAAAGGTATCAGCGCTCTCCTAAACTCCATTGCAGCTTGGTGACAGTCCTGTGGGCAGATTAGTGCTTCCCTGGTCTATAAAGTAGAAGACACAGAGGAGTTTGACACAAGTTTCAGGCAGTAGTGTACAAATGGGATCCGGTCTGAAGATCGACAGTGTCTAGGTTGACAATGTTTAGGTCGACCACTATAGGTCGACAGTCACTAGGTCGACATGGATGGAAGGTCGACAGGGTTTCTAGGTCGACATGTGCTAGGTCGACAGGTCTAAAGGTCGACATGAGTTTTTCACATTTTTTTTTCTTTTTTTTGAATTTTTTCATACTTAACGATCCACGTGGACTACGATTGGAACGGTAAAGTGTGCCGAGCGAAGCGGTAGCGGAGCGAAGGCACCATGCCCGAAGCATGGCGAGCGAAGCGAGCCATGCGAGGGGACGCGGTGCACTAATTTGGGATTTCGGTCACTCTACGAAGAAAACAACACCAAACAAAAATCCTCATGTCGACCTTTAGACCTGTCGACCTAGCACATGTCGACCTAGAAACCCTGTCGACCTTCCATCCATGTCGACCTAGTGACTGTCGACCTATAGTGGTCGACCTAAACATTGTCGACCTAGACACTGTCGATTTGATGAACCACACCCGTACAAATATACCAGCAATGAAGGTAACAGAACTTCCTGTTTCTAGAAATAAGATGCCGCTACTGGGCACCATCGAGTACCAAAAGTTGATCAGTGTATATAGTCAAAAGGGTCATTTGCCACCAGATGTCCTCATTGGCAAACACAAATGGACATGTGGGCACAACTGTCTCCCATGTGCTGTTTAGGCTATTGTTTGGCTTAAGCCATATCCATGGTTCCTACTAAATAGATGGAGATGTACTAAGGAGTGATAAAAGTGGAGAAGTGAGCTAGTGGAGAAGTTGCCCATGGCCAACAATCAGCATTGACATAACATTTAGAATTTGCATACAATAAAAGTATACAGAGCAGCTGATTGGTTGCCATGGGCAACTTCTCCACTGGCTCACTTCTCCATTTTTATCACTGCTTAGTACATCTACCCCTATGGGGTCTATTTACTAAGCTCTCAATGGAGATAAAGTGAACAGAGATAAAGTACCAGCCAACCAGCTCCTGTCAGTTTTTAAGCGCAGCGTATAATATGGCAGTTTGGACGGCGGTAAAGTACCAGCCAATCAGCTCCTCTTTATCTCCATCTAAGGCTTAATAAATAGACCCCCGAGAGTCTGCATGTTTCACCAAATATGGCTGTGATCTGAATGAATTTGGAGTAGACAGAGAGGGTTTGCTAATCTGATCCCAGCTGATATAAGGCCTCCCTACTGGTAGTTACAGCAGGCCCAGTAGTAGCAGTGTCTTGGGTGCGAGTCCGTGATTTGTAAACCACATGCTTCTATAGACATCTGCGGAGATTACAGCTGCCGTCCAGATGTTATATTCCCCATAGTTACAGCACTCCCACTGAGCTCTAAAGTTTATATTGTATGTTGGATGAACTTCCAAACCTGTTAGTGATAGCAAAAGGCAAATGATACAAGAGGAATATAACATTGTATTCACTGGGAGTTCAAAAAGCATACAGTTCTGTTTCTGAAAAAAAAAATATCTGTATTTGGAAACAGATTTATTTAGTGCACAGAGGGCGGGATGTACTATGCATCCCATCAGTGATACAATAGATTCCGCCACTTATTGGCTACATACCGGCATTAATAACACCGGCATGTACCTAGAAATGTAATTAAAATAGCAAAGGACAGCTCTCCCAATAAGACCAGTCCTCTGTGAAAGAAGGGAATGTTCTGTCCTAGCCGGCTCTGTCTTTTGGAGTCTTCACTGATGCATTACTGGTAGAAGGCATGAACTGCTGGGACATCCCGGGACCACATTCACGCCTCCTCCCAGGTATACCCCTTTCACACTGACAAATATTTCCCGGGTTATTGCACATAAACGCATATCAACCCGGGAATCTGCTCAGTGTGAAAGGGTCCTGAAAGAATATCCCTGGCCGAGCGTCCCGACATTTCATCCCAGAATCGACCCGAGATGCGCGCAGTGTGGACGGGTAAGCCGGGTCAAGGCGACCCGGCACCCGTTCTCTGCATAGGCTGAGGCGGTGTTGGAGATAATTGTCTCCAAGCACCGCCTCCGGTAGCGTTAGCAGTGACGTCACCAACCCGGCACTATGCCGGGTTGGACCGCAAGTCTGAAGGGGTCTCAAGCCGGGTTGCACCTGGGAAGCACCCGTGTACACATTCCCGGGTGCCACCCGCCTATTGTCAGTCTGAAAGGGGTATAATACATCAGGAAAGAGAGACAGAAGATGGGACACAGCACCCTGCGGTAGCTGACTGCATTTAAAGGTGAAGCCACCCACAGGGATCCAGAGGTAAGTGCTTCCCCCGCGCTCACTCAACCCTGTGTCATGCTTTCCCCCACTCTCCCCTCCCCTCACCACCACCTCCGTTCTAACGCCTCTGACATTACCCAATAAAAGACAACGGACTTCTTATTGCATTCCTTCTCCAGTTGGATCCCTCTCAGTACCCCCTGTCTCTACAGGGTCATTCTGCACATACACAGAAGGACTCCTGGGTCATAAACCCTGCAGAAATTAATGCAGCAGTATGGGCAGGGTTTGTCCGTGAGGTTTGGGCAGATTGTGCTTCCTACATCTTGCCCACCTCTATCTAGCTGACCATAGAGGAACCAGAACCAAGACTACTTGCAACAGATGCCAAATGTATTTACATCTGTTGCATCACAACATGGTTTGTCCACGAGCAAATTTGTTTTATTTTCCTGTGGTTTCTTGTCATGTTGCTTTGCTCCTACCTTTGTATAAAGACCAATCTGTCCTCGTAATGCAGGTCATGTGTTAGGAGAACTTTGTTGCATATTTAAAACATTATGAGACACATCAGATAACCAGAGAAAGACACAGTTTCTTTGTATTCTAAATTAGCATGTTGTGCAAACACAGGAGCGTGAGCTTGTAACGGCAGCAGATAAACACTCACTGTGTAACTGGACAGCAGATGTAGGAGAAGAGAGCGGCTGACGTGGTACATAACGACTGTGCTTCCCCCCCAAAGGGGGCATAGACCTGATCTGTACACCAAGAGCCATTGGCTCACTCACCAGCGTCCTTTAGACAACCTTTGTGAGTTAACTCATAAAGCTTTGGCTTCTTGCACAGTTCATTAAGCCACAGTGCTATGTGTTATCATGTGTTTCATCAACAAACCCGGAGTATATCTTTATAATTTAATCTTTAATAATAGATAATAGTCAGTTATTTAATTAAGCAAAGTAGGTACTGGTGATCAGGGTTGCCAAGAGAAATTCTGGGCCCCGGTACAACAACTTCCTGGGCCCCCCTGCCCCCAATGCAGGAGGTGTGACCACAGCATGCTGAGGGCATGGCAACTCCTCTTTGGGGGCGTGTCTAGCTCATCAGAAGCCTCCCACTCACAGAAGCATGTCATGCCTCCCAACCAGGGTAGTAGCGAGCCTGGCTAGGCCCAGGTATTTTTCAGGGGGCATGGCCTAATCAAAGAAGGCATGGACTTGGGCCCCTCTATCAGACCTGGGCCCAGGTAATTTGTAGCCCCTCCCTTTCTCGACACCACTGCTGGTGATATAATTGAGGCATAAGGTACATCACAGATTCTTATGATCATTTGCAACTTTCTTAAGGACCCTCTTAAGCAATCTCGAAAAAGCAATTCACAGATTCACTAAGATTTTTTTCCGAGATTTAAAGATTCCCCAATCCAGCAATCTGCGCCCATATATTACAGATATTTCTCAGTGATTTGCAGATCATTTTCAGCAAATACAGATCTGATAATCTTGAAAGGCTCATTATTTTAGTAGAAATGGTCTGCAGATCTGCTGATTGTTACTATACACTAGCAATGTACAGCTGCTGCGAGCAGCTTTGCAGTTGCAATCCTTAGTAAATTACGCCCTCATCACTTTAAGGGCTGCACACAGCCTGACATCCAGATTAATTTCTACATGTATTTTAAGGGCCCCATACACTACTGCGACATGTCAGACGGACATGTCCGTCTGATCACCCCGGCAGCCTCCCGGGGGCAGGATCGCCCACGATAAATCGTATGCTGTCCTTTTGCATACAATGTATCTTGGGCGATCCCAGCCACACCTGCAGGGTCGGACCAGATTGAATGTGCAGCACGTTCAATCTGGAGGGTCCGATCCGATGCTCACGGGGCCGCGCATCGGATCGGATCAGAAATGCCTCCAAAATGCCTTATTTCATCCGATATATCGGGCCGTATGCCCGAAATCGGATGAAATCGGGCATTATCGTCCTAGTGTATGGCATACTTGCCTACCCTCCCGGAATGGCCGGGAGGCTCCCGAAAAACGGGTGACCCTCCCGGCCCCCCGGAAGAGCAGGCAAGTCTCCCGATTTACGAGGGTCATCCCCTGCCCGCCGCCCACTTAACGAGTAAAGTGGGCGGTCCGGGCAGGCGATGACGCGATTCTTGTTGAATCGCGTCATCGTAACCACGCCCCCTTCTGTATAATGCCGGTAATCGCGGCATTACACAGCGGGGGCGGGGCTTAAATGATGCGATCCAGAAGCCACACCCTGTTCTGCCTCCGGCCCGCCTCCGGTCCGCCCCTGTTCCACCTCCGGTCCGCCCCCTTGCGCGTCACCTGACTGCCAGCCCCCCCTGCTGAGCCGACGGGCTGCTCTCTCCCGGAGAGAGCAGCCCAGAAGTCGGTAAGTATGGTGTATGGGGCCCTTTACTGTGTTCAAACAACATGTTTAACTAAACAGGATTAAAAAAGATTTGATGTTATATAGATGCGATTTAGGCCTGGTTCATATTTGTAAGTAAAGTAAATTATCAAGCAACTGGGCAAAATCATGTTGCACTGCAGGTGGGGCTGATGTAACATGTGCAGAGAGAGTTAGATTTGGGTGGGGTGTGTCCAAACTGAAATCTAAATTGCAGTGTAAAAATAAAGCAATCTAACATTTGTGAGCTTCAATAAATGCAGAAGTAGCCAGTATTTACCCTGCACAGAAAATATATAACCTACCCAAATCTAACTCTCTTTGCACACGCCCCACCCGCAGTGCAACATGGTTTTGCCCAGTTGCTTGTTTATTTGCTTCACTTACAAACATGAATCAGGCAGATTATCAGGACTGACAATTTTCAGATCATGAGGGACATGATGTATATATGTATATAGTAATCATTTTGTATCACAATTGTACCAACTGGATGATCTATAGAACCTAGGAGATTCCCACACATACTTTAAATAGTCCACAGGACCCAGCAGTGTTTGGGCAGGAGGTGCAGGACTTTGTGCGAGTCTGCCATATTTTTAAAGTGGCAATCGGCACAAGATTGGTTTTACAGTGTAAATAATTGCCGTTTTAAAAATATAGGCAGACTCGTACAAATTCCCGCACCCCTGCCAGGTCTCAGGCTATTACATTAGCCCTTTATGTCTATGTATTGATGTTGGCAGGTGTATGCTCTCTCTCCCCATCCACCAACCAACAATAATGGCTGAGCACCTGTAATCCTAGTGTATATATATGGAGATATATTTACCCAGACTTACTCCATTTACCTAAAAGAATTACGCCGCCATCATTAGTCAAATTATTAGAATTTGAATTCAACAAACTCAATGAGTTTAAAGAGAATGTCTATAAAGGAGTACTTATATCGCATTAAAGGCCTGATTCAATGTTGCACGCAATGCATGGTCGCACCTGTGGTCACATTGCATGCTCAGAAATAAATGCTTATCGCCAACTGGATTTAGAGTCTGCCACATCCAGGAACAGACTGAGGCTGTAATTCGGCATTGGCACACCTCATGGGGACATGTTGTGAGTCACAGGGCGTGGCCTGCTGTCTCTCTGCATGTGGGCTGAGCAGAGAGCCTCTAGGCCAGAGGTTCTCAAACTCGGTCCTCGGGGGCACACACGGTGCATGTTTTGCAGGTCTCCTCACAGAATCGCAAGTGAAATAATTAGCTCCACCTGTGGACCTTTTAAAATGTGTCAGTGAGTAATTAATACACCTGTGCACCTGCTGGGTTACCTGCAAAACATGCACTGTGTGTGCCCCCGAGGACCGAGTTTGAGAACCTCTGCTCTAGGCAGTACTGCTGAGTCCGGCTTTCTGGCCAGACTGGCCATTCATCCCTTCTGGCATTTGCCAGAAGTGCAAGATTGACCCTGGCCATAACCATCTGCTTGTGAAAGACGCCATCTTCACCATCAGTGGTGAGTGTGACTGGCACCCGATCTCTCCTTGGTGCATGTTTTTTTTTTAAGCAAACTTTATTTATGCATTTTTGTGGAAGCCGGCTCATGCTTTCACTCCTTATCCATTAACTGGCCTGATAAGCTGTGAGACTTCTGCTTTTACTAGGCTGTGAGCCATAGTTGCCGATTTTCTGGCTGCTCGCTTCAGTTGGTGATGCAGGGGATGTGGCGTGGCCAAGTGGGTGGCGCAGAGGGGTATAATGGGGCACAATGGTGGGATTGCATCATCGTGGCCCCACTAAACAATGCCGTGATTACTGACATAGTGTAGCATGCAATGTGACCACGATGATGAGATTCAGTGCGAAATGCTCCGCTGGCCAACCAGACCACCAACCTCACACAGAAAGTAGGTGGCCAGCGTTCGACTTCTGGTAGACTTGTTTTCTCTTTTGTGCATTCAGTAGAATCACCCCACATCCGGGAGTCTCTGGGAGAGTAGCCAAGTGTGCTGTAGGCTCTCACTTTGAGTAGATAGTAAGGGGGTGCATATATATGTGTATATATCAATTGGCAGGTTTTATACCCGATAATTGTAATTTCTAATCACCGCTATTAACGTCGGTAATAAATTACTGTATATACTGCCTGAAGTGAATGTATCAAAGCTCACACTGTGATGTGTTCTGAGTGAAGTCATCACATCAGCAGTCACTTCACTCTATCGAGACCCCTGGCCATGCATGTGCGGCGGATACTGCCAGGGAGGGTTTGGGAGGAACCCTCTCCCGGTAATTTTTCCAATAGGCCTCGAAGTCCTAAGAGCAAGGCCCTTCACCCTCATGGTTCCCAGACTGCACTATCCTAGCTTACATTAGCTCCAACTCAGTCAGCGACTCCCAGGGCATTGAGTCTCCAGTGCTAATGTTGTTATCTGTCACTCTCTTAGTTGTCTCTACACATCGCAGTTAGATTTTTCACCTTGTACTGTCTGTTTAACCTTGTTATATGGCAGTGATTGTATCTCTGTAATTTTCCCTGTACAATGCTAAGAACACTTGGTGGCGCCATATAAATAAAAAATTCTATAGTTGCGATGAGCAGTGATAGGAAAACTTTATTAACAGGAGTCTTAATAAATAGACCCCCAACTACTTAAGTATGAATTACCGGCCCGTTTCATTTGTTTATTTACATATTTATTTGTTTGGTTATAAACCAAATACCAGAGCCGGCCCTAACCAGTATGATGCCCTAGGCAAGATTTTGGCTGGTGCCCCCTAGCACCGCCGCTAGTTCCGCCTCTGACCCTGCACCCCTTTCCCAGCACCATCACCCCTCACCCATAGCAGTCCTCATTTTGGTGCTCCTACCCCTTATATTTTAAATAGGAACTGTACTCACATTCGGCGCACAGCCCCGAAAAGGGTCATGTTCTTGCTGGGCAGGGGTATTGCCACACAATAATATACCCCCAATTCAAATTACACCACACAGTAGTGCAACTTTATTCACATTATATCATGCGATAATGTCCTTTATTCACGTTACATACATCACACAACAGTACCACTTTACCTTATATACGTTACTCCTCACAGTAGTGCCCCTTATTCACATTACATCACACTGAATTGCTCCTTATTTTCATTACACCATACCATATTGCTCTTTATTCACATTAAACCATACAGTAGTGCCCTTTCTGTACGCCACACAATAGAGCACCTTATACACACAATGCCACACATTAGTAATGTCTTTAAACACATACTGTACACATGATACACATTATTGTCCTTATAAACATACTGCGCCTTGCACATTATGCCAACTTTTATTAATGCCCTTATACACATAATTTCCCTTACACATATGCTGCACATTATTAATGTATTTATATACATGACACACATAATGTTCCTTACTTACACATATGCAGAACACTATTGCACATCCAACTCACCTGTACACAGCACTCACACTGCCCCTAGCACTCTGACCTCTGCCTCTGCTTGGATACAAATGTGTCCTCATGCATCTTACCTCAAAACGCCATGCAACAGGAGATGCCTGGCGTGAGTCAGCTGGCAGCTCTAGGCCAGCTCGGCTAACATCGGGCACCTTTTTTGCCGAAAATGCGTCTTATTTGCAATGCTATATGACTAGTATGCACAAGCAGCTTCTACTGATTAAAATTATATGCAGCATGCCTATATTCTGTGTGTGACTGCAACTGTATCTACATATGAAATGCTACGTTACAGTGTATTTCTGGAAATACTGTACACTGTAACGTAGCATTTCATATGTAGATACAGCTGCAGTCACACACAGAATATAGGCATGCTGCATATCATTTTAATCAGTAGAAGCTGCTTGTGCATACTAGTCATACAGATACAACTGCAATCACACATAGAATATAGGCATGCTGCATATCATTTTAATCAGCAGAAGCTGCTTGTGCCCCTAGGCATTCCGGATGCCCTAGGCATTTGCCTAGTTTGCCTATGTCTAGGGCCGGCTCTGCCAAATACACTTGTTACATGCATTATATAGATAATTATTTAGCCACAAGTATGTTGTAAATTCAATCTTAAGGCGGGTAAATACTTCCCGATTCTGGAATGCCGGCGATGGACGACTATATCGTTGAACACACTGGACGGTATAAGCATAAAAATAAACGATAACGACATTTATGTTATCGTTTATTTTTTAGGCTGAAATTGCCTTGTGTGTACCCCTCTTAACAGTCGCTTCTGTTGAATTGTAGTTCAGTAGGACTGTAGTTGCTGCTGGAATTTAAAGCAGGGCAGTGTTACAGGTGGTGAATTTAACGGTTCGTCTCTCAAGAGCCAATGGGGGAGAAGTATCAAACCTTAAAGCAAGATAAAGTACCAACCAATCAGCTCCTAACTGACATTTTTCAAACACAGCCTGTAAACTGACAGAAGCTGGTTGGCTGGCACTTTGAGGTCTATGTACTAAGCCTTGGAGAGAGAGATAAAGTACCAACCAGCTCTTACCTGTAATTTTTCAAGAACATCCTGTAACATGTCAGTTAGGAGCTGATTGGTCGGTACTTTATCTCTCTCCACTTTATCTCTCTCCAAGGCTTGATACATCTCCCCAGTATCTGCCATTAAACTGGTTGATAGCTGTTTAAAACCAGACACTTAGGGGTAAATTTACTAAGATGGGAGTTCTATTTAAGATGGGATGTTGCCGATAGCAACCAATCAGATTCCAGGTCTTTATCTTCTAGAACAGGGGTGGGGAACCTTTTTTCTACCAAGGGCCATTTGGATATTTATAAAATCCTTCGGGGGCCATACAAAAATTATCAACTTAAAAATTAGCCTGCCCCAAGTCGGTAGTTATGCCCCCAGTCACTTGTTATGCTCGATTAGATTTGCCCCCAGTCAGTTGTTATGCCCCATTAGATATGCCCCATCAGTTGTTATGCCCCATTAAATATGCCCCCTGTAGTTATGCCCCATTAGATATGCCCCCTGTAGTTATTCCCCATTATATATGCCCTCCAGTAGCACACACACACACACACACACATACACACACACACACATACTAGAAAAAAAACAAACACAATGCTCACCAGCCCTGCTCCTGCTTCCGGACCGCTCCCCTCCCTCTCCTCTGAACCATGGGAGAGATGTCATGACGTCTCTCCCATAGCGCCGCACAGCTACACATGTACACTGCCTGAGCCAGAAGCTGGAGTTTAGGAGTGAGCTCCTGCCTCCCGCTGCTGCTGAGGAGCCGGGCGCCCGCTGGTGGTAAAATCTCAGCGGGCACCCGGCATCTCCTCTCATTTAGGTGAGCCTGGCCGGTCCGGATCAAGTGGCTTTGAGGGCCTTATACTGCCCTCGGGCCTGAGGTTCCCCACCCCTGTTCTAGAAGGTGCTAGATAAATTAGAAGTAGAATCTGATTGGTTGCTATGGGCAACTTTCCTTCTCACCCCCCTCCCCCGCACAGGTACAAAAGCGCTTTTGTACTTGACAAGTAGCTCCCTACCTGCGCAGCTCCTGCGCGCTGCAGGGAGCTACCTGACGCTCTCCGGGTCACAGCGGCTGTGCAGCCGCAGCGGCCCGCCCCCATACGGTCCGTGCACGCCTGCGTTAAACCGGACCGCACCCCCAAAACGGCGGCCCAACGCCGCCGGGCCGCCCCCTCCCACCCAGCCAACGCCTCTGCCTGTCAATCAGGCAAAGGTGATCGCTGGGCTGAGATGCCGATTGCATTTCTGGCATGCGCCGGCGCACTGCGGTGCCTGCACATGCGCAATTCAGACCTGATTGCAAAAACGCACAGCAGCGATTAGGTCTGAATTAGCCCCCACGTTCCTATGAAATAACCTTTTGATGCCAGTATCGGCACTGATGGTGTTAATAGGGCACATTTATTATTCCAACAACTACAGACAAAACATTTTCTTCCATGCATTCTTAACATACTACATTTTACATCCAGATCACATATGGTATTGGGAAACCAAGGGACATGTTTCTGATTTAGAAAGTGTTTATAGGTTTTTTAAAAATAAAAAAAAACCCAGACTTGTATGATCCCAAAAACGAGTTTTTTGTATTAATACGGCTCAGTAATGTTTACCAACTTCAAACACAGGATACTATTTACCCTGACATGCCAGTCCCAACTACATGAAAGTAGACCTAATTTGTCTGCGGTACGGTTACGCTATTTCAGTAAGTGATAAAGAAGCATTCTTAGTTGTGTATTATTATAGTATACACTACATAGACATTTCTAGTTGTGTTTGCCAATAAATAAGAAAACTATTTTATTAGGTGTGTATTTTAATAAATAATAAAGAAGTAGTATTTGTTGTATATTTTAGTAAATAGGCAAAAAAAAGTCATTGGTATTTATGGACCTAAAGTATACAAGCACATACCTGCCGACATTGCAGCTGCCGCTTCAGGGAGGGGGCAGCTAAGTGGACGTTGCTGCAGCTGCATCATTGTGTTCCGCCTCCTACTATATGGGTGCCAAATGTTATGTGGGCGGTTGAAATGTCGGCATATAGTATGTCAACTACATAATGTCAACATGTACTATATGTCCCCAGGGTCTCCTTGTCGACGTGATCCATGTTCATTATGTCGACTTGTAACACGTAGACCCTGCTATAAAGTCAACATGTTCACAAGTAGACATCTAACCCTAACGCTGACCCTAACCATTCAACCGTAGCCCTAATGTCAACATTTTTTCTTTGTCGACATGTCCTATGTCAACATTTTCTCCATAGTGACATCTCCAGAAGTTGACATGTTAGATGTCAGCATTTTAACCATGTCAGCAAAACGTTCAACATTCTGGTGTTGGCACTTGGCATTATGAATGTCTGCTTAGTGAATTTGTTCCCTGCTATGCAAAGCTGTGATTCCTGGCAGGGTCACAATGGTGGGATTCAATTTATTTAGTTATTATTTATTAAGTTTCTTATATAGCGCAGCAAATTCCATTGCGCTTTACAATTGAAAATAACACTGATATAACAAAACTGGGTAATAATATTAATAACAAACAGTCATAGAGGTAGGAAGGCCCTGCTCGCAAGCTTACAATCATGTAAATTGTGTGGACTGCCCAGTTCAATCAGGAAGTGGGTGGTAGTAAGTGGCATGGTGGTGACTGGTCTATTCTCCGCAGAGTCAAGGACAACCACCTGTAATTCAGAAGTCTCCCTGACATTCTGGGAGAGTCACTTAAGTAAACCCAAATGAAAGATGGTCTTCAGCAATATTCTAGCTTCATAGACTTACAGTAAAACAAGAAATTCCCTGTTTGGGGGGGGGGGGGGGAATTCTAGTTATCTAGATATACCCACCTTATTCAGTTGCCTCTAAACAGCGTATTGTTGGAACTAATAGGATTATTATTAACAGTTCACTGCTATAGGTGGTGACCCTCCAATGTTATGACGATTTGACTTTTCAGATACCTGCATGTCTGTGCCTGAGGGAACCCATAGAACGTCCTACCACAAGGGAAGATTTGTATTTTTTATATAACTCTCTCCCAGTATGTGGTGCTATCAGGGTTTACAATATACGGTTTCTGAACTTCCTCTAATCTCCGCCGGCTCATATGATGTTACATGGTATCTGCCGCAGACAGATTTACTGGGCATGCACACGTCTCAGCTTCAAGGCTCTGATATGTGTCTAAAATCATTTGCACCTGCTAAGGATCTGATTTTATGGGTTCTTACTGCTAAACTATAAAACGACCTGGATGGACGGACCAAACAACTGTCTATACCTGAGTCACCACAGTCCCACCAACATTCATTTCCTGCAAATTTTAGGGCGTCATTGGGGGGGGTTCATTCCGAGTTGATCGCTAGCTGAACATGTTTGCTGCGCAGCGATGATGAAAAAACAGCACTTCTGCGCATGCGTATGCGGCGCAATGCGCACACGCGATGTACTTTCACAGCAACGAATGTAGTTTTACACAAGGTCTAGCGAAGCTTTTCAGTCGCACTGTAGGCCACAGAGTGATTGACAGGAAATGGGTGTTTCTGGGTGTCAACTGACCATTTTCAGGGAGTGTTCGAAAAAAAGCAGGCGTGCCAGGAAAAACGCAGGCGTGGTTGGGCGAACTCAGGGCATGTTCGTGACGTCAAAACAGGAACTGAACAGTCTGAAGTGATCGCAAGCGCTGAGTAGGTCTGAAGCTACTCTAAAACTGCACAAAATAATTTTGTATCCGCTCTGCGATCCTTTCGCTCGCACTTCTGCTAAACTAAAATACACTCCCAGTGGGAGGCGGCATAGCGTTTGCACAGCTGCTAAAAACAGCTAGCGAACGATCAACTCGGAATGACCTCCATGGTTCGTTCTAACACAAAATTGTGTTTTATGCACAAGTGCGTTTAGCTATTCAGGCGCTACGTTGTTATATTTGCCATAAAGTGAAGCCGGATCAAGTGAGACTACTTACCACTGGGGTGGCCGTGGGCACTGATGAGTGAGAAAGTTCAGCCCATTGGGAAGTGTCCCATTCTACCGGAGGCCCAATCCACCCCAGCTTCTAGCTATCATTTACCTAGTACATTCTATACTAGGTAAATGATAGGTAGAATCTGATTGGTTGCTATGGGCAACTTATCCTTGTGTATCTATGCCTATTTTCCTATAGATTGTAAGCTTGCGAGCAGGGCCTTCCTACCTCTATGTCTGTTTTTACCCAGTTTTGTTCTATTACTGTTGTTCTAATTGTAAAGCGCAACGGAATATGCTGCGCTATATAAGAAACTGTTAATAAATAAATAAATAAACTTCACCTGTCCTTTTTATAAGGTTGTATACATACGTCTTTATGCAGCATCTCAAATGGCTAAGTAAAAAAAAAAAAAAGAATGGTAAAAAAAAGCAGTGGGAGGTCTGTGCAATTTGATCTGTACAATGCAGTTGGTCAAGTGCCATTTGCAATGTGTTTGGCAAATGGGATGGCTTTTATCAATGAGGATTGGGAAATTGAATTGAGCCACAGGTCCAGCATCCAGGGGGCAACACCATGGTTTCCACACAACTTCATATTCTCCAAAACCAGTTAGAGAGCAGATTAGCTGAATCGCTCCAATTTGCTTGTCCAGGTGTGTAGCCTAATTGCACACTTAGGGGGAGATATATCAAGGCTTGGAGAGAGATAAAGTGGAGTAGTTGTCCAAAGACACAAGTCCGCTTCTAACTGTCATTTCAAAGACCGTGCTAAATAAATGACAGCTAGAAGCTGATTGCTTTGGGCAACTTTTCCACACTAACTCTCAAAGGCTTGCTACATCTCCCCCTTAGCCTTTCAATTTTCAAAGCGACAAATATGTTCTCATTACACAATGCTATCCACATAATTTCTGATTGATCCTCTATCTGTAGAAGTTAGCACTTTCTTTATATGGTCAAGTCCACAGATCTCCTCATTGAACATACGTTTTCTCAGTATTCCCTGAATTGGGATATCTTATCATCAGGGCAGTCGAGAGCCGGGCTGGGCCCAGGTACTTTTCAGGGGGCGTGGCCTAATCACAGGAGGTGTGGTCATTCACCCTTAGAAAAAAATACTAAAAAAAATTGTATTTTAAGCACTTCCATGGCCACACTGCAGCCCAGTACACAGCACGCAGCGTGTGCTGGGCTGAGGAGAAGAGCTGCAGCTGCTGCTGCCAGATAAGGGGGAGGGGGCCTGGGCCCCTACTGGGCCCCTCCATCAGACCTGGGCCCGGGTAATTTGTACCCTCTTCCCCCTCCCCTCTCTCGGCACCACTGCTTATTACTGAAATCCGGCCCAGAACCTAAAGTTTGGAATCCTGTGTAACATACCTCACGCAGCAGCATTCAGTATGAACTTGCCACATTGTATACTAGTGACATCCGATATCGTGGTATTCAGAGTTATTCTGGGCTTTAGGCTTTCAGTGTAAATATCTGCGCTCCTCTGACAGGTGATGGGCTGCTGTTTTATGGCAGTACTGTTCAGTCCCCAGCCTTTGTCAGGAACCGGAGATCTGAATGCGTCCCCGGCTGTGTGCAGAGACTGCTGCACGCAGATCAAATTGAGCAGAATATTCTTGAGAGCGAGAGTTCCGAGGTGGCCCTGAAAGGGTTACTCAAGCACACACAGGACTGCAGTGAATGTCAATAGGCTGAGGGAATAACATGATCCACATTTGTATGTTGGCTGTACCTAGTGACATCGGAGATGACTATTATTTGAACTACCCTCAAGGTTCTTTTGACTTGCAAACTGTGGTGTCTGCTGATTACACTTCTAATCACTTCAGACTCCTGCTCAGATGTTTTGTTTAAGTTGGGAATATATGTTGTCAGCAGGGTGTCTATGTATAGCTGAGACAGGAACCTGAACGATGTGTCTTAGTGCCAGTGCACCAATTGTAGTAGCTGCAATCGTCTATAACCAAGGGCTTAAGCCATGCACTGATTAGGCCTTTGCATATATCACACTTGGCTTAAGCTGCACCTGTTCCAATGCTTCTGTCATTCAAAGGCATAGTCAAAATGCATTGTTAAGTGTAGTTCCTAAGGGCTAATTAAGCCAAAATAACCTGAACAGTGGGATATGTAAAGGACTGCTAGGACGGAAGGTCAGGGTAATAAGCTCATTTATTAACTGCCGCTGATTCATTCTGAATTCCAGTGAGGATCATTTACCCACTAATTGTACAGCATACCAATGCACCTTTTCTGAATTTATTGAGCCTTGGATTAAATGAGAAATCTCATGGAGAAATCAGCTTGTGTCAGGTTATAAGAAGAACTTGGTCATTACCATTTTCCTTGGTTTGTTTCTTCAGGCTGCTATCCCGTATTCTGTAGTGTTACTGATTACCATGGCAACCACTGTCACACGGCCCCTGGTGTAGTGAGCAAAGTGGCTTTAGACATGTTTTTGTTTTAAAACATGCAACATATACTTTATTAGGCCCTACACACTGAGCGATATCACTCAAAGATATGAACGAGCTCGTTCATTAGTGAACGAGATACCGTTCATATCTTCGAGTGTGGAGGCCCCAGCGATGAACGATGCGTGGCCCCGCGCTCGTTCATCGCTGGTGCCCCGTCGGCTGTGCATGCAGGCCAATATGGACAATCTCGTCCATATTTGCCTGCACTTCTATGGAGCCGTGTGACGGGAGGAGAAGTAACTTCACTCCCCCCCCCCACCCCCACCCGCCGCTGGGTCGCCCGTCGGCCGTATCCGCCGTTGGGCAGCTCGGCGCCGGATCTTTAAATGTGTAGGGCCCTTATCACATTTCATATATCATATCACAATTTCAAAACCCTCATTAAAAAGAGGCCATTTCTCATTAATAAACATAACAAATTGTAAATGGAACAAATGTAGGTTAATGCACCTAACTAAATATGATTAGTTCATCTAAAAAGAAAATATTTTGGGGTGTAAAATTAACCATTATTTCATACCAATTTACCAATTAACAAGCAAATAGAAATTAACTGTTTTCTAGATATATGTAAAGCATAAAATATACCTTTAGTTGAATATGTACTGAGGAATGAAAAAGATAGCAAAAAGCCACAAATTGGAATGTTCCCAATTTTCAGACACCTAATAAGTCTGGCCCAGCTTGCTGTAGAGAGGCTTTGAAATGGTCCTCTGAGCTCCGCCCCGACCTGCTTCCCCTTCTGCCCTCATGTGACATGCTGGGAACACTGAACCTGTGCATATGACTCTGTCATATTTTGCACCCTCCACAGAGAGATTTTGAAAAGGAGATAATGATTTGTTTGAAAATTACTGAGAAAAATACGCATGATTAATAGGTACTTACATTTTTATTTCAAGGAAAAAAAAATAACACTTTATCTAATCTAGGGATCAGTGATCTTTTATGGAAGCTTACACAAACCATTAATTGTGAATGCTGGACTGACCATGACCACAAATAAATATATGAAGTGTAAAGGTGTGTACACACGGTACGATATTTTCTTCCGATTCTGACTATATAGTCAGAATCGGAAGAAAATATAGTGCAGATCGCAAGGTGACTGTCACCTTGCGATCCCGATCCGATGCCGATGCGCGGCCCCGCGCGGTCGGCATTGGCCGAAAAAATAGGCTGTGCAGGCAAGTCAATCCTGACTATCTCTATAGAAGAGATAGTCAGGATTGACATCGCACATAGCCAGCATCGCAAGCACACTCATTATGTGCTTGCAATACTGGCTAAGTGCCGACCCGGCCCCCTGTCGCACGGTGAGAATCGGATAAGTCCGAATCTCACCGTGTGTATGCACCCTTATTAGTCACGGCCTTTTCAACATCCCAAACCAGATCCAGATTATGCAATGGGCAGTAATGTTCAACACGTGTGTCAAATTTTTATTTCTTATATTTTCTCCAGCAAAGGATTTGAAATGAGAAAATGAGAGAGAAACCTGATTGTATCACAGATGGGCTAAGGGGATAATAGTCTTCTTAGTGATGAGATTGTCCGCGTCACATACTGAGATGTGGCTAGTGGATAGGTTGTAGTCTAAAGGTGCAGGCACACGGTGAGATGTGGCTAGTGGATAGGTTGTAGTCTAAAGGTGCAGGCACACGGTGAGATGTGGCTAGTGGATAGGTTGTAGTCTAAAGGTGCAGGCACATGGTGAGATGTGGCTAGTGGATAGGTTGTAGTCTAAAGGTGCAGGCACACGGTGAGATATTAATTATCTCCGATTTTGACTACAATTTCCCTTGAACTCCCCCAGAGCCCAGGGGTGTGGTATGTTAGATAGACTAGACTTAGGTCGACAGTGTCTAGGTCGACCACTATTGGTCAACATTAAGTAAGTCGACATGGGTTCTAGGTCGACAGGGACTCTAGGTCGACATGTACTGGATCAACATGATAAAACGTCGACATGAGTTTTTCTTTAAAAAAATTGTCGTTTTCTTCGTAGAGTGACCGGGAACCCCAATGAGTGCACCGTGTCCCCTCGCCATGCTTCGTGCAAGGTGCCTCGCTGCGCTCGGCACAGGTTACCATTCCCAATTGTAGTTCACGTGGATCATAAAGTATGAAAAAGTTCCAAAAAATGGGAAAAACTCACGTCGACCTTTTGTTATGTCGACCTAGTACATGTCGACCTAGAGTCCTTGTCAACTTAGAAACCATGTTGACCTACTTACTATCGACCAATAGTGGTCGACCTAGACATTGTCTACCTAAGTCTTGTCGACCTAGAGACCGGATCCCGAGACCTGATAGCACTGATTTTGACTATCTGTACTTTCGATTTTGACTATGTGCGATTTTGACTAAAAGTGCCAATTTTTACTACACTTCGTACTAGATAGTACACTAGATAGTCAAGGTTGACTTGCCTGCACAGTCTATCTTGCCTTGCGATACCGACCCCGCGGGACCACGCATCGGTATCACAGCTGGCTAAACGCAGTGCGATTTGCACTAACTTTCCTTGCGATTTTGACTATATAGTCAAAATCGAAAGGATATATCTCACCGTGTGTACACACCTTAAGTCACCAAATGTTCTGTCTACATCCTCCAATTGTGTTTTAAAACCGTGTGGCTCCTCCACATGGATTAATTATATACATGGCAGATATAGCTATCGCTCCAGGGATAGGGCTGGTGCAAGTTCTTACTGATGATAACAGAGCCAAGTGTGTATATATAAACTTACTTTCTTGCAGAAAATACAGGAGCAATTGTGGCCGACATGCATTGATTCTGCATCAGCGTCATATAAGCTTTAATTGAGAAAAGGCTGATTGTAGCTGAGGTTGAGGCCTTTAAGCTGCCAAGATGGGGACATATATTTTTTTTCCCATTTCCATTTTCTACCAGATTTGTTCCACTCAATGGGAGTGATGTGGAAACGCATGGCTAAAGCCCAAATGCTACCTAGACAAGCAAAAGGGCTCTACATCTAAAAACTGCAGCTAGTATTAGGAAATGTCCCCTGATCACAAAGATCAGAATTTACTTCTTGCCGGAAAGTGCATTGATAGTGGCAGCTGTCTACCCGCGTGCCCTGGTTTTGTGAACGCCCAGGCATCTTGCTCATCAGCTCTGAAGCCCGTAACATTCCTACTATTTAGTTAGTAAGCTGTATATATTGCAATAAACAAATATAAAAACTACATATAGCATTGATTGTTCTATTTTGTATGATTACAGCTCAAGTCTGCTTCCCCCCCCCCCTCCATATTTATATACCTCCATATACATGATCATGGATACACTATAGAACATTGGTACTCCTTATATTGGTCTGTTATGTTGTTAGTGACCATCATAAATTCCATCCCATAACACATGGGTGAGATGTATCAAATCCTTGACGTAAGATAAAATGGAGAGATATAACATACTAGCCAATCATCTTCTAACAGTAATTTTTCAAACACAGCCTTTACAGTGACAGAAGTTGATTGGTTGGTACGCTCTCCAAGGTTTGATCTATCTCCCCCCCACACAGATGCAACAGATGTGATCACACATTCTGCGTCTTACTGTAGATCAGCCACATATCACAGAATGTCAACATGTCACAGGCTTAGAGGTCTATAGTATCTGGGCGGATTAAGGTTTGTGGAAGCCACAGGGCAATTGGTGTGTGTGTGTGTGGGAGGGGGAAAGGGGGTGTCTGCCGCTAAATTAAAATTGTCACAATTATATACTGTGATGTTGTTAAAAAGTATTATGGAAAACACTTCCATACCTAATCAGATGGTACACCACCAGGTTGCACATTGTGTAAGAGCTCCTTACAAACACAACAGTTCATCAAAGCCACCAGTGTGCCATCTAACTCTACTGGTAGAAGTTGCCTCTGACCTCTGACCTTCTACTGGTAGAAGTTGCCTCTGACCTTACTGTGTCACCTGTTTTGTCCCAGCGACATCCCTCCCCTTTAGACTATAAGCTGTTATAAGCAGAGCTATCTCCCCCGGTCTACCGGTGTGTCCTTGCATGTACTTCTGTACTGTATGTACTTTACCTCTTACGTCTCATGTTCAGCATGCATGCTGATCTTGCAATAATGCATCTTCTATGTTCTGTGTATTGCATGTGCCTGTTCTTTATTTCACCTGTTGGTCTCATTATTTGTCTGAAGGAGTATGTATTACCGGCGGACGGGATGCCGGCTGTCCATATCGTGACAGCGGCATCCCGCTCACCAGAATACCAGCAGCGGGGCGAGCGCTAAGAGTCCCACGAGTGGGAAGAGCCCTGCTGCGCTGGGATTCCAACTGGCGGCATAGTCGGATGTCGTGATTCCGGCATCGGTATCCTGACCCCCGGGATCCCGACAGGCAGCAAATTGACTGCATCCCATCTGAGGATGTATTACCATACTGCATGGCTCTACAAAATGATAACAATATGCTATGTTAGTGTCATCTTTGTTTTATCAGAGCAGTATACTGCTGTATATTTATTTCAAAATTCAATATAAATTGTGATTGTCTTTCTTCAGTTCTTCACTGAAATGCTAAAACATTATTTTATCAAGTATCAAGGTCATTTGTATTGAGAACACTTAATACACTCCTACACAAGCTCCACGTGAAGATTTGCCCAATATAATCTGTATCAGATAAAGAAATGTGAAATTCAAACTGTTTTGAGGGATCTATGCACTAAGTCCTGGGGGTACATTTACTAAGATGGGAGTTCTATTTAAGATGGGATGTTGCTCATAGCAACCAATCAGACTCTACTTCTCATTTAAGTAGCACCTTCTAGAAGATAATACCTGGAATTTGATCGGTTGCTATGGGCAACATCCCATCTTAAATGGGACTCCTATCTAGTAAATTTACCCCCTGGAGAGAGATAAAACACCACCCAATCATCTCCAAACTGCCATGTTACAGGCTGTGTTTGAAAACTGACAGGACCTGGTTGGTTGGTTGGTTGGTTGGTTGGTTGGTTGGTTGGTTGGTTGGTTGGTTGGTTGGTTGGTACTTAATCTCTCTCCAAGGCTTATTATATAGACCCACGAATCTCTAGCCAGGAGTAACAACGCATTAACTGACCCTGTCATTAAGGCATTTAAACATAGGGACAGATTTATCAACAAGTGATTTTCTTGTTATCACACGAATGATAAATGGTGCTCCAGCCAATCAGCTCCTAACTGTCATGTGTCTGAAAAATGACAAGAGCTGATTGGCTGGAGCACCATTTATCATTTGTAACCCGTAATAACAAGATTATCACTTGTTGATAAATCTGCCCCATAGTTTTTACTTTACAGTTGATTGATTGTGGTATGATATTTTAATAAAAATTTTTATTTCTTCTCTTGTACAAAAATGCAGCTGAAATACCCGATGACTATCCAGACCAGTTTGATGATGTTTTGGAATTTATTCAAGACACCATAAAAAGACTTCGGAGGTCACCCAATAAGCAAACTCTCTCCAGACGAGACAGGGGAAGACAGGTTGCAGCAACAGGCACTCAGAATTCCAGTAAAAAAACGAGCAAGGACAGAAAGCGGAAAAACAAAGGTTGCGTCCTTCGGGAGATACACTTGAATGTGACGGACTTGGGATTAGGCTATGAAGCCAAGGAGGAACTTAAGTTTAGGTACTGCAGTGGGTCCTGCAATAACCCAGAGACAACTTACGACCAAATTCTAAAAAACTTGACGATCAAGAAAAAGTTGGTTAATGACAAAGTGAAACAGGCATGTTGTAGGCCGATTTCATTCGATGACGATGTTTCATTCTTGGATGACAATCTAGTTTACCACACCTTGAAACAACATTCCGCGAAGAAATGTGGCTGTATATGATTTTGTTTTATGGATGGCCATGAGGCAGTGTGCATCGCATTCCTGAAATAAGGCAAAGGAAGGGATCAAGGTTCCCGTTGCAGTCTCCCGAGGACGGAAATGGAGAAGAGGACCAAGGATGGTTGGGCATAGAGCTGTCATTGAAACTTGTTGGGGCCGTTGTCCAGCAACAGCTATAATAAAAAAAAAAAATACCTCTGCAAGAGTAATATCGACAGCCGGAGCAAGACAATGCTCTTGTAGGGAGGACGTATTTTCACCAATATATAAATATATATACATATACGATATGACTCACCAGCAGTGTTGACTGGAAAAGTCAATTACCAGCTTTTAAACACAGGCATTTATACATCGTGCATGTCAGGGTTTTTTTTATGTATATTTTTGTTCAACAAAAACAAGTGTATTACATAATCCATTAGCTCTGTATTTTGGGGTTTAATTAAAATATTTGCTACTATAATACGCATTACTTCAGCTCACCTTTAGTCCATAGACATGTAATACCAAACACTCTTCTAAGTAATTCTTAGTACAATCTATGAGTAACTGTAAACCGTAGTGTAACTTCCATCTAATTGCATCTTTAGTAGAGAAGTGTGATTGTTGTCCCAGATTTAATGGACATGGGCTAAAGTGGAACTTGGGTATGTTTGTTTAGTAATGTGGCTGCTTGTTATCCAGATCAACCAATCAGAGTTTAGCTTACATTAGTCCATGCATGCAGACATTCTGTTGGCCACTTTGGTAGATTTTAAACCATACTGGTCATAATCTGCTCTTAGCCAAGAATGAGCTTGCAGATCAGAGGTAAATTCTGGTTGCTTTGGAATTGGGCACAGCCTTCCATTTTCATATATTATACAAACCTAATAGAGTACCACTTTAGTTTTTTATATATATAATAATTATTTGACAGAAAACAAAATAAAAAAATGGGCAAACTTGTGACCTTGCATGGCCATATCTAATCCATTTAAGTCCTTGACTGGCCAGCAGTTGCCTGCAGGAGACATGGCTCGCCAGGAACACGGATATCTTCATATTTTCCCAGTACTCAGGGAAATCCTTGATAACATGACTTTAGCATGTTATGGCAATACCTAATTATTGCATCTAGTGAACTCAAATGTGGCCAAACCATTTTGTGAATTTCCGGCATGCTAGAGGTTCCTTTGATGGCTTATTTGAAAACCACATTTGGGAATTAGCTCAACACGAAACATATAAATGTATTTTGGGGTTTACAGTAGAATTATCTTTTTTTCTTATTTTATTTGCAGTACATTTTGTAATTGGTCCCCAAGACCAATCAGACTACTCGATGCCATGCATCCACTCAGATACATGAATATAAAAGATATTTATTGAGAATTAAGTTATTGCTATTTATTACAGTCCAGTTATGAATGTTTCTTTTTTTTTTCCTATTTATTACAATTTCTCTTTGATGGTGCCAAAGCGACGCATTGCTCTCTCTCTCTCTCAAAGGAGACGGGTGCAAGCAAATGTATGTTTGGTAGTTGTAGAATCACACACTTTACCCTTTGCTATCTTGGCTTGATGTGGACCTGTGGACCTGTTAGGAGGGTAGTTTGTATCTTGAATATTTTTGCTTTATTTAAAAGAAGGAAAATGCTTCAGAGTTTTTGTAAACGAGCACAAGGTCTGATTACAAGGGAACTGACCGGAAAGCAAAACATTGGACGCGTTTCATAAAACATATTGCCCAGAAAATGTGTAAACTCAGGACTCCAATAGTTGCTGGTTGTAAGATTTTCTCACCGTGAGCTAGCTATCTAAATTCAACAATCCCACACCACCAATCACCAATAATCACACAAAGCTTAAAAAAATTGTCTATTTTTTGTTTTCACCACGAACAGACTCCAAAAATAATTGTCCACTATGAGTTATCTTTATGTGAATAAGTATCTGCACAGAAAAAATAAGTTTATTCCCATGGTTTCTGGAGTTTTGTTAGGAATTCCCATGGCTCTTATATCTGCTCCTTGGAGGCATGGTTGCATGGTGATTAGTACTGCTATCACTGGCGCCATGGTCCTGGGTTTGACTCCGCCCAGATTTCTGCCTTCAAGGAGTTTCCAAGATTGTGCAATGCTAAGAAATATATTGGTGCTATATAAATAAGCAAAAACAGATTCTGTTTGCCAAGGACACAGGTCGCCAATACAATTGCTGCGTGTATGGATTCTGAGTCTGGCTAGTGAGTTCTCTACTCTCCTCACCCCCATAGTCTATATAACTAGTGAGCAGAGAGATGACTATATTTGGGCTTTTTAAGACCCCTAGATAAAGAAGGGTGTCAACAATATATTGCCACAACCCAGAGTCAACCAGTTCTTACACTCAGTATATATGGCTACTGTGATCTGGAACTAACAGGGAGGATCCAATTTTAAATAAATTATATGTAAACTATTGTGAAGCAAATTGTATTTTAATTTAAAAAAAATACCACACTGTCCTGATACAGTATATCTACTTAAAATTCCCTTTCCCAAAGAAGATAGAAGATGAGTATTTGATGGATGGTGTGCTGATATGGTGAAATCCTGGCTCAACCGAAGATAAAGTTATCGTTGAAACTGTTTTAGCCAATCAGATTCTAGCTTTACTTAGTTTGTTGCATGTCTACTTTATTTCTGTTTTTCTCCATTATAATGAACAACTTGTTAATTCATATTGACTTATACATTCTTCAACCTCACTAATGTTATCTGGTGAAGAAAAAGATAACATTATTATGATTCTTTTGCTAATTCTTTCAGAATCCGCTGGCTTTGCAGATGTTGCGCAGTCCCTGTTCTGTTTAACTTCTTCTTTTTTTGTGGTTTATATTTCATTTTCTTCCCTGTAAAGAGCCGACGATGCCTCACATGGTCGTCTTGTGCGTATTGCTTCAAACTTTCCCCACTATGAAACTCTGAGCCTGGCCTTATCCTGCTAACTGTTGCATTTTACTCACCAATTGTGCCTTTTTGGTCCAATCATTATCCATATTGCCAGAATCGCAGAGGCGAAGGCACCTGCTCACAGGCATAAAAGCTTTGAAGGAATTTTACAAATATTTTCTTGCAGAATTATAGCACAGTTTCCAACAGTTGTAAAAATAAGACTTTGTCACAGTGTAAGAAAATACTTAACTGCTCTTCGCATAAGCTTTATTTGAATCCTCTGGCAGAATTAAAATCAATGTCACATGCATTAAAAAATGCATCAGACTCCCTGACAGCCAGCATCCCGTACCGATCCTGACTGCACCGCTCATTGCATTAAAGTTGCAATGATTCAAATTCTTTCCTGCTGCAATCTTGGCAGTTTATGGAGTTAAACTTCTAACATCATATAAGGAAGACAGTAGATTTTACCCTGCTTTAAATAAATACTGATTTTTATTTTTGTGAGCTTAAATTCACTTTAAAATTCACTACCTGTTGATGGTGTACTTTAAAGTAAGTCATTGTCATACTGTTAATTCTCCTTTAAAGAAGCATTCAAGATTAAATCAGACACATATGTGAAGAATAACTCACAGCTGTATAGAGAACAATGTAGAAATTGTACGAATCTATTAAAAAAAAAAAAAAAAGATTGGGATTGTGGTCAGAGTCCCATCAGGAGCTCATAATTAAATCATTCATTTACACATTACAATTAAGGGTACATTTACTACAGTATATGTCTCTTTTAAAAGCCGCTGCATATTTGGCCGCTAGTTTTAAAGGGGCAAAAATAAATGCAACCCATTGCAAGTATTGTATTTTAATTTTATTGGCCCTTAAATCCAGCAGCCAAAAAGAGGTGGCAGCTTTGAGAAAAAATCCACTTAGTAAATTTACCCCCAAAACTTAAGCGTTATCTAGTCTTTTTGTATTTCTTGAACTGAGGTCCAGCAAGTCGTTTGTTTCATGTTTTATGGTTTTATGTTCTGAGAAATGAAAAGGGTAAAGTTTGTGATATCTTATTTTTCTTCCAAAAAGTTATGAAGCTATGACTATCTGCTTATTAGAAAGTTTCAATTTCACCTATGAGTTATGTCTCAGTCATTTGTTTTACTCAACCAAAGTTCTCTACAAACTTTATTTTTGTACAATATTCATTTTTTTAACTTTTTACAAAATAAAACTCATTTCTACCATCCTTTGTGTTTTGTCTTCTTGTCTGTTGGAAAATATAATTGCAGTATGCATAGAGAATGGTTTTGTACATACTTGAATGTCTGCTTGATGCAGTCTTCCAAGATCTACCATATGTGTTGCTTCTACAAGACAATCCAAGTTTATGTTCTTCTAATTCCAAACACTGTTTTCTAATAATTCAGATGGATATACAAAAAATACAGGGGGAGATGTATCAAACCTTGTAAAGTGGAAACAGATAAAATGTCAGAATTGGGCATGAAGGGCCCTTGAGGGAATGCAGTGGCAGGGTCTAAGGCTTAAGGAATTTGACCAGATATCACAGAGGGACTTGAACAACCATTAGTGAGGATATGCAAAGATCAGGACCACTTTATAAAGAAATGGACAGGAGTGTGTCAGGATCACCCACTTTGATTGACAAAAGGGCTAATCATAGTGTAGTTTCCATAGAAACAAAAAAAGCACCCATGATATTGCTCCTCCATGTTACTGATCCCCAGAGAAGGGGGTAGAGCACTTGGGCAGTGGGGGATTTCCCCTGTACACCTGTTGGCCTATCTGACCCTGAAGATAAAGTACCTACCAATCAGTTTTGGCATTTTTCAAACACACAGAGGGGCAGATGTATTAACCTGGAGAAGGGATAAAGAAGTGATAAACCAGTGAAAAGCGCAAGGTTATAACACACCAGCCAATCATTATGGATTTGAAAAATGACAGGAGCTAACTGGCTGGTGCGTTATCACCTTGAACTTATCACTGCTTTATCATTTGTTTAACAGCGGGCACAACTACACCATGAGCAAACATGGCAAGAGTATTAACTCCATATACGTAGAACCCTGCTGGGATTCAAATATATGGTTTTGGTAACCCCTGTCACCCAACACTGAAGTCGAGGTGTACTGTTGCTGGTGACCACTGTAATTGTTGAGGGCTCTCCTGGCACCAAGTCGGGAAGTGTGTAGTGAAGGCAGAACTTGATTGGATGACATTGTTGCCATGGGAACACCCTACCTATAGATTACCAAATATCACCAATTAACATCCAGCGCAGATATCAATATTAACATTTGTTGTGATCATATCCATATGTACTGAACATTCATGCTTACGTTTCTTGACATCACCAACCCCCTATCCTAAACACGAATGAATCGAAGAGGAACACATGTTGTGACAATGTTGTGATTTCCTTCCCCCCTTCCCAGACAAGACAATTGCTTACTCAATGTTTTTCTTCCATCTCGTGGTATATAGCGAGACTTTTGGACAATGTTCCCCTAAGGAGAATCTTCAGCTTTAATCAATAGGAAAATAAGGAAACACGCTGAAGCTCGCATGTAACATTAACATATTCTGCACTGAGATAGTTACATTTAAATATGTCATGCAAGAAAGATCATGGCTTCTAACGATTCCTCCCCCGGCGCCCCCTCCATCGCACTCCAGGGATCAGCAGAGTGTTTGTAAATTCTGAAAATATGTGGCACTTGAGAGATCACTGGATATAGAAAGATATATTCCAAAGGAATCTCCAGGTCTCCTGCCAGCTATTGACGTCCATATAAACATACATGAGATAGGACAGAGGCGTTTGCATCTCATGCCTTGTGTCTAAGTCACTGCTGGGAGAGCTTGAGAATATTTATTCAGTCTCTGGGCTCACAGCGACCCAGTCCTGTGTGAGGGATTTATCTCTGCTCTGTATTTCTGCTTGCTACATGGATGCAGGTCCATTTAAAAAAAAAATCCCTTTTAATATACTAGAGACTTTCTAGATGGCAACATGCGCCGAAATCCTGGCTGCTTACCTGTCAGCAAGACAATCAGTAAAACTCAAAAAGGACAAACCTTTGACTTTGTCAATATCAACAGGAATTCAGCCGTAATGTATAAAACAAGCAAACGTTCCTATGCAAATTCTCTCTTCTTCCAGAACACTGCTGAGTACGTAGCCATGGGAATTGGTGGAACATACTAAATGCGTGGCATACATTAACAGAATTATTCCTACACTATTGCCTTAGATTTATCTTTGCTGTGAAATTCACAAAAAAATTATAAATATTGATCTCTCCGGTCTAGTTGTCGTCTGCGTTAAGGATCAGGTTAGTGGTGGATTTACCACCAGACACGTGCCTAGGGGTGACACATGCTAGGTGGGGGGCAACACAGCACGCTCCCCTGCTAGGCCGCTGGCTAGATGAGGCCAGTTGATTCTTTTTTTTTTTTCGTTGTCATTATGACTTTTTTTTTAATTTTGTAACCAGTGAGGGAGGAGGGGGCAATGGACAAAAATTGTTGGAAGGGGGCGAGGTTGGTGCTGCTTTCGCAGTCGGGAGGCCACAACATTAAGTGGGCAGTGACATGATGGAGGGGCGAGCGATAATGTTGTGCCTAGAGGTGGCCTGACCCCTAAATTCGCAATTGGAGCAGATAACCCTAGAGTTTTTGGGGTGTTTTTTAAGCCAACATTCCAAAGTGAGGAACTGTGGACAAATAGCTTGATTTACAGAATGACAAATCTGCACTGCAGCTGTGTCTTTGTACGTAGTGGCTTTGCAATAATATGCTAATGCAGCAGGAGGCATCTTGTGTAAATAGACCCCACCTACCAGCTTCTGTGATCCTCTGTGCGAACATCAGTCACCTGAGTAATCCTCAGGTTACACAGGTTGGCCGGTGTTCTCATGCAGATGGATTCAGTGAAGCTGCATCCAAAGATGCTGCCCCAGGCCAGGACACACCCAGAAAACATGGACGGCATGCCCCCATTTTCTGGAATGCTGGTAGCTGCTACCCCTTCCCTGCCCCCAAGCAGGATGCAGGTAATATACCAGCTGTCGGGATCACGGCATTCAGGAGACAAACACATGGATCCCGACAGCCGGTGTAATGCCGCCGTCCGGAATCGTGACAAACGCGGGTTATTCCCACTCGGTTGGTGGGTCCACGCCACCAACCGAGTGGAATTTTAACTGGTGGGAGTGAAGCGAGCCCGCATTCCGTCTACACATGAGCCCATCTACACAGGAGCCCACAGTTCCGTGTACACGCCCTCAGCACACTTACCCTATGTGGGTAAAATGTGCCTTATGGAATGCACGCTCTGTTTGTAACAAATTAACATCCATCCATGACCACTTCATATCTAAAAACTTCAATCTGCTGGCTATAACAGAAACCTGGCTCACACAATCAGACACAGCCTCCCCTGCAGCACTGTCACATGGTGGTCTCCACTTTACACACACCTCCAGGCCTGGTAACCATAAAGGAGGAGGAGTTGGACTATTACTTTCCCAATCTTTCGCATACACTGTTCTACCACAGGTTCCATCACTCACGTTTACATCATTTGAAGTACATTCCATCAGGGTTCACTCTCCTTTCTCTCTGCGTGTTGCAGCTATCTATCGCCCACCTGGGCATCCCAAACAATTTCTAGAAGATTTTTCTGCTTGGCTCCATCACTTCCTATCCTCTGACATCTCCTCCATCATCATGGGAGATTTTGCTATTGCTATTGATTGTCCAAAATCTGCTGCTCATGCCTCCACACTACTCTCTCTAAACTCCTCTCTCGGCCTCTCCCAATGGACTGACTCCTCTACTCATTAGGAGGACCACTGCCTTGATCTAGTATTCACCAAACTATGCTCCATTTCTGAACTCACTAACACTCCTTTCCCCTTCTCAGATCACGGCCCTCATTCCGAGTTGTTCGCTCGCAAGCTGCTTTTAGCAGCATTGCACACGCTAAGCCGCCGCCCTCTGTGAGTGTATCTTAGCTTAGCAAAATTGCGAACGAAAGATTCTCAAAATTGCGATTAGAAATTTCTAAGCAGTTTCTGAGTAGCTCGACACTTACTCTTCCACTGCGATCAGTTCAGTCAGTTTCGTTCCTGGTTTGACGTCACAAACACTCCCAGCATTCGCCCAGCCACTCCCCCATTTCTCCAGCCACTCCCGCGTTTTCCCCAGAAACGGCAGCATTTTTTCACACACTCCAATAAAACGTCCAGTCTCCGCCCAGAAACACCCACTTCCTGTCAATCACATTACGATCACCAGAACGAAGAAAAAACCTTGTAATGCCGTGAGTAAAATACCAAACTTCTTAGCAAATTTACTTGGCACAGTCGCAGTGCGAACATTGCGCATGCGCAATTAGCGGAAAATCGCTGCGATGTGAAGAAAATTACCGAGCGAACAACTCGGAATGAGGGCCCACATCCTTATCACCTGCATGCTCTCTTCCATTAATTCACACTCTATGTTGCTGAAGTCCTTCAATCTTCCTCAAACCCGCATAAATATTAACAATTAATCTTCAAGAACTTTCCACCTGACTCCAACAACTACTTTCACCTATTTCTGCATTCACCTCTCCTGAGATGGCTGTATCACACCTGAACCAGACTCCAGAAATAGCCCTTGATGAAGTGGCTCCAGCTACCCATCACACTCCACGTAGGCCTAGATTTCAACCATAGAACTCTAAATTAACAAGACATCTACAAAAACTCACATGTAAACTTGAACGTCAGAGGCGTAAATCTCGTATTTCATATGACTTCCTCACATATACTGTAAGACTGTCTACCAATCTTATCGAAATTCCCTGGACACTGCCAAACAAACATATTTCCAAACTCTCATCTCTGCTCAAGCCTCTAACCCCAAATGACTCTTTAATACATTTAAATCACTTCTGAATCCTCCCTCACTTACCCCACCAGTCACTATCAAGGCACAAGATCTTGCTTCCTACTTCAAGGAGAAGATTAATAATATCTGAGATTAAATAGTATGCTCTTCGTCAGCCAGTGACCTGCTCGGTTCTTTACCTGAACCCTCTGGCACTCTCTCTTCATTTCCAACAAATAAAGATGAAGTATCATCACTCTTCTCATCCTGTTTCTCTACTACCTCTCCTCTTGATCCTTTACCCTCACAAATAAGTAAAGCTCTGTCTCCGGTGCTCATCCCTAACTAACATCTGTAATCTCTCTCTCTCTCTCTCTCTACTGGTATTTTTCCTTCACTCTTCAAGCATGCAGTGATTACTCCCATTTTGAAAAAACTAAATTCTGACCCTAACTCTCTCTCAAACTACCGCCCTATCTCTCAGCTCCCTTGCCTCTCTAAGCTACTTGAGAGACACTCGACTCACACACTTTCTTAACTCACAATTTATTGGACCCACTTCAGTCAGGCTTCCATTCCCAACACTCCACAGAGACAGCACTGACAAAAGTGGTTAATGATTTGGTCACTAGGAAATCTAAAGGCCATTACTCACTACTTATTCTTCTAGATCTATCTGCTGCTTTTGACACTGTTGACCACTCTCTTCTCATACAAACACTACAATCACTAGGTCTTAAGGACACAGCGCTTTCTTGGTTCCTATCCTACCTATCTAATCGTTCCTTCAGTGTTCGCTTCTCTGAATCTACCTCCTCTTCACTACCTCTTTCAGTTGGAGTACCGCAAGGCCTTAGGTCTTAGGACCTCTGCTTTTCTCAATCTATACCTCAGCTTTTGGTGAACTAACCAGCTCTTTTGGATTTCAGGATCATCTGTATGCAGATGATACTCAAATCTACCCATCCTCTCCTGATTTGTCTCTATCTGTACTGGGCCATGTCACTGAGTGCCTTTCTGCCATTTCATCTTGGATGACATCTTGCCACCTCAAACTTAATAGTTCAAAAACAGAGTTAATTATATTTCCACCGGCCAATAGTAGGTACCAACCTGATATCTCTATCACTGTTGAAAACTTGACAATCAACCCTGCCCCACAAGCTCGCTGCCTAGGTATCATCCTTGACTCTGATCTGTCCTTTGTTTCCCACATTCAATCTGTCTCAAAATCATGTTACATGCATCTAAAAAAATATCCAAAATACAACCATACCGTACACAAGACACTGCTAAAACTGTAATCAATGCTCTAGTTATTTCCTGCATTGATTATTGCAATAGTCTCCTAACTGGTCTTTGCAAAGTGAGACTCTCACCACTACAATCCATTCTGAATGCAGCTGCAAGGCTAATCTTCCTCGCTAGACGTTCATCATCTGCAGATCCACTCTGTCAGTCCCTCCATTGATTACCTGTATTCTACCGTATTCAATATAAAATACTTTTACTCACACACAAAGCCATTAACCAAACTACACCAATGTACATCACTTCGCTTATCTCAAAATATCTCCCAACCCGACCTCTTCGCTCTTCACAAGATCTGCGTCTCTCATCCACACTCATTACTCACTCCCACTCACGATTGCAGGACTTTCTTCGGGCTGCACCCACTCTGTGGAATGCCCTACCACGCACAATAAGACTCTCCTTTCATCTCCAAACCTTCAAGCGTTCCCTGAAAACTCATCTCTTCAGGCAAGCGTATCAAATTCCAGAACCGCCCGCATAACCTTCATAAACCTTCCTATCGAATTGCATCCACTCTGCACAGTCCACACATATCCTCACGTCTTCTCATTCTTCACATTCCCTTCCTCCCATCCCCGGTTCATCATTGCTGTGTGACCATATCATAGTCACACCTTTGCAAGAACCTTAGCAATCTGGTGGTCAGCTATGCAATAGATAGCACCTATCATTGTGTATCCATGCCTATCTCCCTATAGATTGCAAGCTTGCGAGCAGGGCCTTCCTTCCTACCTGTTTGTTATTACCCAGTTTTGTTATATCATTGTAATTTCCAGTTGTAAAGCACAACAGAGTTTGCTGCGCTATATAAGAAACTGTTAATAAATAAAATAATAATAAATATGTGGGATGCCCAGTTGCCCCCCAGCTACACCCAATAGGTCACAGCTGTGATGGGGCTGAGATGCGTACAACTATGAATCACCCGTAGTTGCTCAAGATTGCATAGTTATTCTCTGGGGCTTACGCAGGTGGCAAATTTTCCATTAGGCACATGAGGCATGTGCCTAGGGGCGGCACTTGTTTGGTGGCAGCACTCGGATGCTTGTGTTGTTACTGTCAGCCCGAAATGTACCAATAACTGCAAAATATTTCTACTGTACTGTACTGTCATTTGTCATTATTCAATTAAATTGGCTATCATCAAATGATGGCCTTTAACCAATCAATAAAAATAATAAAATTAGGCATTCGGGGGGCGGTCATCATTGTTGTGCCTAGGGGCGCCGTCTCCTCTAAATCCACCCCTGGCTTACGCAATGCTAAAAATCACAAGATTGTTCTCAGAACAGACTTGCGGGTAACTCTAAATCAAGCTTTCAGTCATACATACCCACTCTCCCAGAAGCTCCAGTAGAATCCAGATTTTTCAAGTTGTATCCTGGACCCCAGGAAAGTGGGCGGAGATAATACCGGGAATCATGGGTCTAGTGGGGTGTGGGCAATATGACACAGTTTGCGTCATTTTAGCCCCGTCTTTCTCCCTGCAGACCTGCGATTTGCAACATCTTTCAGTAATGGGGGAAAGAAATGAAGAGCCCGTCCCCCCTCCCGTCATCTGAATCTCCTGGTATGAAAGTCAGCAAGTATGCCCTAAGTGCCTCAGTGACATCACTAGGCTACATTCTCAGCAATATTAGTCTACAATCAATCCACAACTGTCACTTCTGTGTGTTGAAAACTGGTGTATCTAGGAGATTACTTAGATAATTTTACCATTTCTTTCAATTGTTTTCTAACAATAAACATTATACAGGTTGAGTCTTCCATATTTGAAATGTTGGGAAACAGAAGCATTTTGGACATGGGATTTTTTCTAGATTATGTATTTGCATATTCACTGCATTTTAAAGGGATTCCTTTAAGATGGTAGGGATCCCTTTAAAATGCATTGAATATGCAAATATTTTTTATTTGCAGCGACGCAAAATGTGGTTGCCATCCGGCTCTCTCCTTGCTGTCCTCATAGTTCAGGGGGGATCCTTTGAGGTCTGGCTCATGGGGCTTCTTGCCCTCAGTGCAGAAGCCGCCACTTTGGATTCAGGAGCTTGGGAACAGTGTGTGGAGGTGGAGCTGCAGGAGAGTTCCATCGGGGCCAGCAAGCCGGGGACCGGCGGTGAGGCACATCAGACAGCCTGGAGGGAGCTTGGCTGGGTTAGCAAGCAAAGTAAGAACACTATTTCACCTGTCACATAACTGTCATCCCAAAATATTTTGGTTTTCTGATCATTTCAGATTTCAAAATAAAGGATATGAGAGACTCATCCTGTAGCTGTGCCACTGATTTAAAGTTCCCATCTACTACTATCTGCAAACAAGTTTAAAAAAAGAAGAGAAGCAGGCCAATAAGGAATAGAAATTGTTTTTGAAGAAAAAAATATGTTCAAATCATAAAATTAAGAGACAAGAATTGAAAATAAAAAGAAAATAAATGTTAGTGTAAAAAAAGATAAACATAAAATGTTCAGGAACTAATTATAAAATAAGAAAGATACATTTAATGTAGTTTTATATAACAGTACACCAAAAATAAATATAACTTTAAAGTAATTAAATAGCAAAAATACTTTTAAAATCACTAGAAAAGTATCAAATTCCTTTAGGGATAAAAAATAATAATTTTTTAGTAAATGTGAATGACAGACCAGATAGATTAAACTTGTATAATCAGTTTAAAAATAAACAGAAGAAAGTTGGACTTTTCACAATTTATTTTGCTTTCACAATTTTTATAGTAAAATAATGTGGGTTTATTTATTTTTATTTTATGCTGTATTTAAAGAACTTTTTTATTCTATTGTACATTACACAGTGTTCTAGTACTATATTTAACCAAATCATTTTTTCTGTTTATAATTATTTATTGTGCTTAAAGAGACATAGATATACAAAATCTAATTATTGAAATAACTAGCCTTATTTTCAGTAGACTATTGATTTAAGAAAATAAAGTAAAGACATAAATATGAGATCTTTAACCTTAGCAATGGGAAAGGTACATTTATAAGGTACATTTATAAGGATTGAGAGAGTGTCGCTCATAAACTTAAGCCTTTTGCCCAGTTTCAATATTATTACTGAACATATTGCCTCCTCAAACCTTTATTTCTTTCTCTACAAATTTCCTGTTGTTTTTCTTACTTTAGATTTTATAGCTTTTCAACAGCACATTATTCCATGAAAGTGGACAAACAGAAATGATGGTGTGAAAATAAATGCACCTGGTAACATGCATAAAGTAAGAGTGGAAAGATTTTGGAGGGAAGGAAATGTAAGGAATGATGGGCAGGTGGTTAGAAACTATCAGATGGCATCCACACCAGCAAAAAAAAGCCCATTACTTACCAATACAAATGGGAACATTCAAGGCAAGTAATTATATTTTTATGCCGTCATTGTAATTGTAAAATTAAAATTTACAAACAAAATAATAAGTTCACCACTAAGTACTATTTAATATGATAAATATGATGATGATGATGATGATAATGATGATAATGATGATGATGATGATGATTATTATTAATAATAATATTTATATATCTACAAATACAATTATAGTCAAAAATATGGGCACCCTTGCATTTAGAAAAAAAAACCCTCACAGTTCCTCTAAAACTAAGCACCTTGAGTCCTGTTTGGAGAAAGAGCGCTGTATAAATACAATTATTTTTATTATTATTATTATTATTATTATTATTATTATTATTATTATGTTGACGTTAACAATGGTATTTTGTCTCCACAGTTCCTATTCTGCTAATGTTCTTTTTTAGTTAACATTTAAAACTATATGTTTTTAAATAAAAAAGAAAGACATGGCACTGGCACAACTTTTGACACCTTAGACTATTTGGTAGCACAGTCTTTGCTCAAAATTACTGCAATCAACAACTCCTTGCACCTCTCCACCGGAAGTGTGGCCTGCTTGTCCCATTTGGTATTTTCAGGTCTCTCCACAGGTTTTATATATTTATTTATTTATTTATTTATTTATACATGATCTAGATCTCGACTCTTGACTGGCCACAACACAGCAGTAGAGTAGCATCTTGTCTTGAAGTTGAAATACTCTTGAGGCTTTTGAAGTGTGTTTGTGGTCACTGGGGGTAATTCAGAGTTGATCACAGCAGCAAATTTGTTAGCAGTTGGGCAAAACCATGTGCACTGCAGGTGTGGCAGATATAACATGTGCAGAGAGAGTTAGATTTGGGTGGGTTATTTTGTTTCTGTGCAGGGTAAATACTGGCTGCTTTATTTTTATACTGCAAATTAGATTTCAGTTTGAACACACCACACCCAAATCTAACTCTCTCTGCACATGTTATATCTGCCTCCGCCCCCTGCAGTACACATGGTTTTGCCCAACTGCTAACAAATTTGCTGCTGCGATCAACTCTGAATTAGGCACACTGTCCTGCTGAAAAACCTGTGATCTTCAACTGAGACTCGGCTGTTACTGGGTTTCAGTATTGCCCTTTAAAATTGCCAATAATCTACAGATTTCATGGATCCAGGTACATATTCAAGGCACCCAGTGCCAGAGACAGCACAGCACTCCCTTTCCTTTGGAAGCTTCATATTTATTTTATTTTTTTAAACATAGGGATGATATACTTTTCCCAAACACTCTAATTTGATGCCATCTGTTCATAGGACATTCTCCCAGAAGAATATTAGCTTGTTCAGGAGCATCAAACCCCAGTCAGCCTTTCTTAAGTCACTTTCAGCAGTGGGGCCCACTAACTAATAATCCAGTGTTGGTGACAGAGAGATGGCGCCAGTTGACATTTTCTGAATATCAGCCTCAATCAGTTAGCCAGTTAATTGCAGTGCTTATGTCACCAATCAAACAATCATCTGCTGCAAACTTTGACCAAGTTTTCTCTGGAGCAACTTCCAGGTTATACTGTCATGGGCCTAAAACTTTTTGATAACATTACATGTACAGTGCAACTAGAATATCAAGGTGTCTGGAGATTGCTGTATACCCTTAAGATTGTCCATGCTTTGTTTCAGTTGCCTATGTGACCTCCTCAGACAGTTATACATCACATACAATGTGATTTCCTGGTTTTTTTTTTTCTTCGGATTCTGTCTCTCACAGTTGAAGTGTACCTTTGATGGAAATTAAAGACCTCTCTCATCTTTTTAAGTGGGTCAACTTGCACAATCAGTGGCTGTCCAAATACTTTTTTGCCCCACTGTATGTATCTATCTATCTATCTATCTATCTATCTATCTATCTATCTATCTATCTATCTATCTATCTATCTATCTCATATCCAGGGTTTAAAGTGGGGGGGAATGAGGTGGAACTGAGTTCCACCACCTGTAATGGTAGGGGGAACTAGTTCCACCAACTCCCTTGCCCTGCACAGTAATTCCAATTGAAAAAAACTTCCCGATCACCTATATCAATAGATGATGCCGGCGGCGCTAGTGTTACTGATGAGTATCACTGACCTGGTTTGGGAGTGTTGTGGACTCGGGGCTTCTTCCGATGACCGGGAAGAGGAACCGCCACTGGGTCGTAGTAGAGATGGCCGGATGTAGGTCTTCCTCATGCAGAACTAAGACGGCAGGCGGGAGGCCCAGAGGAATTCTTGTAGGTCTCCTGTAAGACAAGACTTGTAGAAATAATGAAGGCTGGGGTACTGAGATATTGGAGACACTGTGGTATTGAAGGCACTGAGGTACTGGGAGTACAGGGAGTGCTGGGAGACCCTTGGAGGCACGGAGGTGTTTGGAGGCACGGAGGTGCTTGGAGGCACGGAGGTGTTTGGAGACACCGAGGTGTTTGGAGGGACGAGGTGCTTGGAGGCACGAGGTGCTTGGAGACACGGAGGTAACTGGAGGCACGGAGGTGCTTTGAGGCGCGGAGGTGCTTGGAGGCACGGAGGTGCTTGGAGGCACGGAGGTAACTGGAGGCACGGAGGTAACTGGAGGCACGGAGGTAACTGGAGGCACGGAGGTGCTTGAGGCGCGGAGGTGCTTGGAGGCACGAGGTGCTTGGAGGCACGAGGTGCTTGGAGGCACGGAGGTGCTTGGAGGCACGGAGGTGTTTGGAGGCACGAGGTGCTTGGAGACACGGAGGTAACTGGAGGCACGGAGGTGCTTGTAGGCACAGGATGCTTGGAAGCACAGGTTGCTTGTAGGCACAGGATGCTTGGAAGCACAGGTTGCTTGTAGGCACAGGATGCTTGGAAGCACAGGATGCTTGCAGGGACAGGATGCTTGGAAGCACAGGATGCTTGCAGGGACAGGATGCTTGGAAGCACAGGATGCTTGCAGGGACAGGATGCTTGGAAGCACAGGATGCTTGCAGGGACGAGGGAGCTCTGGATCATAGCTTCCACAGGAGAAACGAAGATACTCAGGCATCGGATCTCTGCCTGGTATCTGATTTTAAATTCCCCGCCCTAGCCTGATTGGCGGAGCAGGCAGGTGACGTCAGACCTGCTCCGCCTCCTTGCCCTTGCTTGTGATGGCGGCGCCCTTGCTTCCGGGAAGCCGCCGGAGAGCAGCGCCGACCCGCCGCTGAAGCCGGAGACTGACAGGGGAAGAGAGGCGCCGGGCAGACCAGGCCACCCGCAGGGACAAGCGCGGTCGCCGCTGCCCGAGGTTCGTGACAGTACCCCCTCCTCCAGGAGTGGCCCCTGGACACTTCCCGGGCTTAGTCGGATGTCTGGAGTGGAAGATCCGAATCAGACGAGGAGCCGTTACTTCAGTAGCCCCAATCCAACTTCTCTCCTCAGGTCCATAACCCTTCCAGTCCACCAAGTACTGTAATTTTTTATGAAGATAACGAGAGTCCAGAATAGCTTTGATTTCAAACTCCGCTCCAGCTTCTGCCACTACGGACGTTGGCCTTGGGAGTGCTGAGTGGAATCGATTCAGTATGAGGGGACGGAGTAGAGAAACATGGAAGGCGTTAGGTATGCGAAGATGGGCAGGCAAACCCAGTTTACAGACCACAGGATTTAAGACTTGTAGCACAGGGTAAGGACCGATGAACCTTGGAGCGAATTTCATGGTGGGCACCTTCAACCGGAGATTCCGTGTGGACAGCCATACCCTGTCCCCAACTTTATATTGAGGTGCGGCTTGCCGTTTCTTATCTGCAAAGAACTTGTACCGAACAGAAACCTGCTTAAGATTAGCATGAACCTTTCTCCAAATTTGTCCAAAGTGTCGTAGAGTGGACGCTACAGCAGGAACCTCTATTATCGGAAGGCTTGGAAATTCCGGAACACGGGGATGGAACCCGTAGTTGACGAAAAATGGTGATTCCCCAGTGGAAGAATGAAACAAATGGTTATGGGCAAACTCCGCCCAAGGCAACAACTCCACCCAGTTGTCCTGTGAAGGAGAGAGATACAACCGAAGAAAAGTCTCTAGATCTTGATTGACTCGTTCCGTTTGTCCATTTGTTTGGGGATGATAAGCCGACGAAAACTTAAGTTTAATGTGTAGAGTTGAACAAAGGGCTTTCCAAAACCTGGCGGTGAACTGTACTCCACGGTCAGAAACAATCTCTTGTGGCAACCCATGCAAACGAAAATGTTCTCGGATAAACAATAGAGCCAGTTTCGGTGCTGTCGGAAGACCAGTCAAGGGCACAAAGTGTGCCATCTTCGAAAAACGGTCAACGATAACCCAAACGGTGTTGCAACCCTTGGAACAGGGCAAGTCAGTGATGAAGTCCATGGAAATGTGAGTCCAGGGTCTCACAGGGATAGGCAGAGGACGAAGTAACCCTGCAGGAGGCAGACGAGGAGATTTATGTTGTGTACATTGGGGACATGAATTAACGCAATCTTGTACATCCTTCCTCATGGTGTTCCACCAGTAAGACCTTTGCAGAAACTTGTACATCTTCTGAGCGCCGGGATGACCGGAAAACTTGGAGTTATGGACCCACCGTAGTATTCCTGGGCGGAATCTAGCTGGTACGGACATTCTTCCAGGAGGAGGAGCTGGAGTAGTTAAAGCAGCAGAGACAGAAACTGGATTCAGAATTAAACCCCGCTCCGGAGGTTCATCCTCGTCTGTGGGAACCTGTGAACGGGAAAGCGCATCTGCTTTAATATTGAGAGTCCCGGCACGGTACTTGATAATGAACGAGAATCGGGAAAAGAAAAGTGCCCATCTCGCCTGGCGAGGATTCAAACATTGTGCGGATTTGATGTACAGTAAATTCTTGTGATCCGTGTAGATGGTAAACACATGTTTAGCCCCTTCTAGAAGATATCTCCATTCTTCCAAGGCAGATTTGATTGCCAAGAGTTCCTGGTCTCCAATAGAGTAATTTCGTTCGGCTGGAGAGAATTTACGAGAGTGGAAGCCACACGGATGTAATTTCTTATCAGAGGAATGCTGGGAGAGGACAGCCCCCACCCCGACTGAAGATGCATCAACTTCTAAGAAGAAGGGTTCCTCGAAATTTGGTTGTTGGAGAACTGGAGCCGTCGTGAAAGCTAACTTTAAGCGAGAAAAAGCTACAATGGCTTCCGGAGGCCACAAACTAGGATTAGAACCCTTTCTCGTCAGGGCAGTAATGGGTGCAACAATGGTGGAGAAACCTTTAATGAATTTCCTGTAGTAGTTCGCAAAGCCCAGGAACCTTTGTATTGCTTTCAGGGAAAGAGGCTGAGTCCAATCACGAATGGCCGACAACTTTTCCGGATCCATGCGAAGCTCCGTCCCCGAGATGACATAACCGAGGAACGGAATAGATGTTACTTCAAAGGTACATTTGGAAAGCTTGGCGTAGAGATGATTCTCTTGTAAACGGTGTAGCACCTCTTTGACTTGAGTCCTGTGTTCGACAAGATTCTTGGAAAAAATCAGTATGTCGTCCAGATATACCACAACGCTCTGATACAGCATATCACGAAAGATTTCGTTGACGAATCCCTGGAAAACCGCGGGAGCATTACTAAGACCAAACGGCATCACCAAGTATTCGTAATGCCCATCTCGGGTATTAAAGGCAGTCTTCCATTCATCCCCCTCTCGGATGCGTATAAGATTATAAGCTCCTCTCAAGTCGAGTTTTGAAAAAATGCGGGCACCACGAACCCTATCAAATAACTCTGTGATTAGTGGCAAGGGGTATTTATTCTTAATAGTAATGTCGTTTAGGCCGCGGTAGTCGATGCATGGTCTCAACCCCCCGTCCTTTTTCTTCACGAAAAAGAAGCCTGCACCAGCAGGGGAGGAAGAGGGGCGAATGAATCCCTTGAGCATATTGGACTTAATATACTCCGACATGGCTTGAGTCTCGGGAAGAGACAGAGGATATGTGCGACCACGAGGTGGCGTCTTCCCTGGGACAAGGTCAATAGGGCAGTCCCAAGGCCTGTGAGGTGGTAACAGGTCAGCAGCTTGTTCCGAAAATACGTCCTTGTACCCTTGATATGCCTCCGGAATGTGCTCTTCATCCGTTTTGGAGGTAACACGGAGCGGACAAACAGGAGTAAGACAATTAGTGTGACAAAAGGAACTCCAGGACAGAATTTGTGACGACTTCCAATCGATGTGGGGGTTATGACTTTTCAGCCAAGGCATTCCAAGAACCAGATCATGGGGCATTTCTGGGATTACCAAGAGTTCCAAATCTTCCTGATGTAGAGCCCCGACCCGCAGCTTAACTGGCCCCGTGCGCCACATTATGAGACCTTTGGAAATTCTAGTCCCGTTGATAGCCGTCAGTGAAATTGGCCGCTCGATAGGCCGTAACTTTAAACCCAAACTTTGGGCACAGAAGGAAGAAACGAAGTTCCCTGCAGCTCCGGAATCCAATAGGGCTTCACAAGACCTGGAGACTGAATTGGAGACTAGAGTTACTGGAAGCAAGCAGTCCGAAGTTGGAGAAGCTTTTGTCGTAACTCCCAGCTTGACTCCTCCGGAACAAGCTAGGTCTGCCCGTTTCCCGGACGGACTTTACAAGATTTAAGAAAATGATCTGCGGCTCCACAGTAAAGGCAGAGTTTACCCTCACGACGACGCTGTCGTTCTTCCGGAGACAGTCGGGAGCGGTTAATTTGCATGGGCTCATCTGAGCTAGGTGAGGCCACCGGCCTAGAAGTAGGATTCCGGAACCTGGAACGATCCGAACGGTTACGTTCTCTTCCACGCTCCTGCATCCGAAGATCCACCTTGACGCAAAGGGAAATCAAATCTTCTAATGGATCCGGCAGATCTCTAGTAACCAGCTCGTCTTTCAGCCGGTCGGAAAGACCGTTCCAGAAGGCAGCTCTCAGGGCATCATTATTCCAGCGTAGTTCGGAAGCAATGGTCTGGAAATGAACCACGTACTGGCCCACGGAACGGGCGCCCTGCCGAACACGGAGCAAATCGGAAGAAGCAGTGGTCATTCTGCCGGGCTCGTCGAAAATCCTTCGAAAGGACGAGATGAAGTTGGTGTAGTTGGAAACCATGGGATCAGATCGTTCCCATAATGGAGACACCCAATCCAAAGCAGAACCTTCCAACAGAGAAATAATATATGCTACCTTGGACCGGTCTGTAGGAAAGTTGTGTGCAAGTAGCTCGAAATGTACCTCGCACTGGTTCAAGAAACCACGACAATTTTTGGGATTCCCATTATAGCGGGACGGAGTAGGCAACTGAAGGCGTGGAGTGACACCGGCCGATGGTTGAACATTGCTGGCAACGGCAACTGGTGCGACTGCTGGAACAGGAGCCGGAATTACTGAGGCCAGAGACGCCTGAATCTGATCCAGACGCCCGGACAACTGCTGGAGGTACTGCATCACCTGACCTTGTGCTGCTTCCTGACTTTGCACTCGAGAAGCCAGGTTCTGGATGGCACTAGAGTCCGTGTTCCGATCCTCCGAGTCCATGAGGCCTGAGTATACTATCACTGACCTGGTTTGGGAGTGTTGTGGACTCGGGGCTTCTTCCGATGACCGGGAAGAGGAACCGCCACTGGGTCGTAGTAGAGATGGCCGGATGTAGGTCTTCCTCATGCAGAACTAAGACGGCAGGCGGGAGGCCCAGAGGAATTCTTGTAGGTCTCCTGTAAGACAAGACTTGTAGAAATAATGAAGGCTGGGGTACTGAGATATTGGAGACACTGTGGTATTGAAGGCACTGAGGTACTGGGAGTACAGGGAGTGCTGGGAGACCCTTGGAGGCACGGAGGTGTTTGGAGGCACGGAGGTGCTTGGAGGCACGGAGGTGTTTGGAGACACCGAGGTGTTTGGAGGGACGAGGTGCTTGGAGGCACGAGGTGCTTGGAGACACGGAGGTAACTGGAGGCACGGAGGTGCTTTGAGGCGCGGAGGTGCTTGGAGGCACGGAGGTGCTTGGAGGCACGGAGGTAACTGGAGGCACGGAGGTAACTGGAGGCACGGAGGTAACTGGAGGCACGGAGGTGCTTGAGGCGCGGAGGTGCTTGGAGGCACGAGGTGCTTGGAGGCACGAGGTGCTTGGAGGCACGGAGGTGCTTGGAGGCACGGAGGTGTTTGGAGGCACGAGGTGCTTGGAGACACGGAGGTAACTGGAGGCACGGAGGTGCTTGTAGGCACAGGATGCTTGGAAGCACAGGTTGCTTGTAGGCACAGGATGCTTGGAAGCACAGGTTGCTTGTAGGCACAGGATGCTTGGAAGCACAGGATGCTTGCAGGGACAGGATGCTTGGAAGCACAGGATGCTTGCAGGGACAGGATGCTTGGAAGCACAGGATGCTTGCAGGGACAGGATGCTTGGAAGCACAGGATGCTTGCAGGGACGAGGGAGCTCTGGATCATAGCTTCCACAGGAGAAACGAAGATACTCAGGCATCGGATCTCTGCCTGGTATCTGATTTTAAATTCCCCGCCCTAGCCTGATTGGCGGAGCAGGCAGGTGACGTCAGACCTGCTCCGCCTCCTTGCCCTTGCTTGTGATGGCGGCGCCCTTGCTTCCGGGAAGCCGCCGGAGAGCAGCGCCGACCCGCCGCTGAAGCCGGAGACTGACAGGGGAAGAGAGGCGCCGGGCAGACCAGGCCACCCGCAGGGACAAGCGCGGTCGCCGCTGCCCGAGGTTCGTGACAATGAGTTGCAGCCACCTCCCTCTTCCTCAGGTCCTGGTGGCTCCATGGTCCTCCTCCATTTACAGCCCACCCCTAGTGGTACTCAGACACGCTGTGTCTATTGGACAGCATTCATCCCCTCCTCAGGTCCCAGTGGCTTCCTTTTTCATCCCGGCATATGTGATGTCATGCTGTCACCGCTGCTATAGTCAAGAAGAGCCATGGAGTGACAGAGGCAGAGATGTCTATAAGGGGCACTACTTGGTCATAATGTGTAAGGGGCACTACTACTGTGGGAACTGTGTATAAGGGGCACTACTGTGTGGCATAACATGTACTAAGGGTACCATTGTGTAGTGCAATGTTAATAAAGGGCGCTACAGAGTGAATAAGGGGCATTAGTATGTGGTGTAATATGAATCAGGGGCACTTCATGCAGTGCAATGTGAATAAGATTCTGCTACTGTGTGGTGTAATTGGAATTGGGGGTAATATTGTGTGCCCACACTGCTTCTTTGTGAGATCAAAGTCCCTTTATGAAGTTTAGGAAGTAGGGCACTAATTTATAGTTAGCAGAGGGGTGCCAAAAACACTAGGGGATATATTTACTAATGTGTGAGTTTTTAAGAAGTGACCATAGCAACCAATCAGAGTCCACTTAACATTGATCTAGCTCGTTCCTGAAGATAATAGCTAGAATCTGATTGGTTGCTATGGGCAACATCTCAATTTCTAAAAAAAATCTCACACCTTTGTAATTATACCCCTAGCACTGGACCTGGCTCCACTTAATGTGAGGGGAAGGGGGGAGGGGGGCTAGGTGGCGGGGTAAATGAGTTCCACTTCCACCACCTCTCTAGGACCACTTTAAGTCCTGCTCATATCTATCTAAAGGGGCAGACTAGATGGGCCAAGTGGTTCATATCTGCCATCAAATTCTATGTTTCTATGTTTTATTGTATGAGTATTTCATAAGGTTTGCACATTTAGTGATGACATGTACAAACTATTTTTAGAAATGCCAATAAAAAAAGACAATGTTTTGCTTTTAGAACTGCCTTTACACAATTGTTTTCTTATCTTCTTCATTAAACTGTCAAGTCGCATAAATAGAGTGGTGTCACACAGTACATGCACATTATAAATGACACATAGTTTAATATCTGAAGCGGAGACTTTCATGCTGCTAGCGACATTTACAACCCTATTTTTTTAACAGTTGTATTAAGGACATACCATACAGTATCTCCCTTTTTTTTTTCAGATTTAATATTTATATTTTAATTTTGTGTCATGGCTTCAATTATTCAAATACTTGCAATTATTGTACTATTTTATTTGGTTGGGTTATATGTTGTTGCTGTTTTTATATTGACAGATAAATTCTAGCTTCATTTTTTTTTTTTTCTTACTAGCTGAAGAACCCGACGTTGGCCAGGTTTACATTTTCCAGTTATTAAGTTATCAATGAGTTGGATGTAAGTGTCAACATATTAAGAATAATTTGTAGTTTAGTAGCTCTTCTAACACCCATGAGGTGGCTGCCCAGTGTCATTTTTGTTTCTGTTCAGTTTTATAATCACTTTTCAATTGTGAGATGGGTTTAACGTTTTCCTTCTATTATCAATGTTGTTATTCCAAGGGTTTTGGGTGCACAACATTTTTGTCTTCCCACCTCCATTTCTGTCAGTTATTTTAGTTAATTGATTTTACGGTTTTAGTCAATTATTTCAGGGCATTTAATTATGGTTATTTATGTCAGTTATTACAGTTAATTAAGGCACAGTATTCATCCAATTCCATCCAGTGGAAGGCCCAGAACAGGCTCCCTGTGTCATATTTCTGTTCAGCATACATAAACTGGAGGAACGACTGGAACCACAACCCCCAAGTATGTCTTCTGGGATCCAATTTTACCATGCTGTGAAGTTTTCCTCAAATCCATCCAGTGGAAGGCCCAGAACAGGCTCCCTGATTCAAGTTCTGCTCAGCGTACACCAACAGGAGCAGTAGCGGATCTTGCCACGGGCAAGCAGGACTTTTGCCCGGGGCGCCGCCTTCCGGAGGGCGCTGGCGCCGTCCGGAGGGCGCCGCACCGTGGCAAGATCCGCCACTGCTGCTTGCTGTGTCCCCCGTCCGCCTCCGCTGCCCGCTGTGTCCCCGCCTCCTGTGAAGGGAACTAGATGCTACGCGTCTAGTTTCCCTTCGTGGAGAGGACCTTTTGCTGTGCGGTGCGCGATGACGTCATCGCGCACCGCTCAGCAGTCAAGCGGCGCTAGTAATGTACAGGGGGCGTAACTGACCACGCCCCCTGTATTAGGCCACGCCCCGTTTCCTGCCCGGGGCGCAGAGCGGGCTTGAACCGGCCCTGAACAGGAGGTATGTCTTCTGTTGACTGGAAGTATGTCTTCTGGGATCCAATGTTTCCAATCTGGTTTTTTTTCCAAATCCTTCAAGTGAATAGCACTGAACATGCTCCCTGTGTAAAAGTTCTACCCAGCATACACCAACAAGAGGTCCGACCAGGACCCCAACCCCCTAGTATGTCCTCTGGGATCCAATGTTACCACTCTGTGAAGTTTTCCTCAAAATCCATCCAGTGGAAGTCTCAGAACAGGCTCCTGAGTCAAAGTTCTGCCTGGCGCATTCTGCCGTGAGGTCCCATGAACCCCAACCCCCAGTCCAACCGGGACCTCAACCCCCTAAAACCTGGCCAGGATACAACTGGACCACCCCACGTTGGTTTCATCCTAATCAGTGCAGGGGTGTCCGAATGCATAACTGGACAGACAGACAAACAAACAGACCAATTAATTTCATAGATAAGATTACCAAACAATAAATCAGTTGCAGAATACTAAGATAAACAAAACCAATCCTTACAGTGGATAATTGATAGCAATAGAAAGTGTGAGAGATATGGATATATTCACTGTTACATCCCCACTGTGCAGTGGCGTAGGCAACGGTTATAGATGGATTTATCTGTGGGATCCGGGCAGCCATTGTTGCTTGCTGGAATAGAGTTGTTATTTGTTTCTGTCATGATATCACACGTGCCTCACCACTGATAGAGGAGCTGGCCACAGGTGAAGAGGAGCGGCCACAGATGCAGACAGAAGACGCTAAGTGTCTGTGGTCTACAGAGGGCTGGATGCACGGGCCTGAGACACTGGATGGCTAGAGAGACAGAAGGAGGCTGGCTGGGGAAACACTTGGTGGCTGGAGAGACAGAAGGAGGCTGGCTGGGAAGACAATGAGTGGCTGGTGTGACAAAAGGAGGCCGGCTGGGGAGACATTGAGTGGTTGGAGTGACAGAAGGAGGTTGGCTGGAGAGACATTGGGTCGCTGCAGAGATAGAAGGACGATGGCTAGGGAGACACCGGGAGCTGGATGACAAAAGGAGACTTACTGGGGAGAGACTGGGGGGCTGGAGCGACAGGGGGCTATATGGGAAGAAACTGGGTGGCTGGAGAGACAAAAGGAAGCTTGCTGGTGAGGCACTGGGCGCCTGGAGAGACTGAAGAAAGCCGGCTTGGGACACACTGGGTGGCTGGAGACACAAGGAGGCTGACTGGGGAGGTGTGGCTGGGGAGACTGAAGGAGGCTAGTTGGGGAGACACTGGGTGGCTGGAGAGAAAGGAGGCTGGACAATGGTGGCTGGAGGTCAAATGGAAGCTGACTGGGGAGAGACTGGGGGGCTGAAGCGACATGGGGCTGGCTGGGAAGACACTGGGTGGCTGGAGAAACAAGGAGGCTGGCTGGGGAGACAGAAAGAGGCTAACTGGGGAGACACCGGTGACTGGAGGACAAAAGGAGGTTGACTATGGAGAGACTGGGAGGCTGAAGACAGAAGTAGGTTGGCTGGGGAGACAGAAGGAGGCTGGCTGAGGAGACTGGATGGTTAGAGAGATAGTAGGAGGTTGACCAGGGAGAGACTGGGGAGCTGGAGAGACAAGAGGGCTGGCTGGTGAGACACTGGGTCACTGAAGAGACAAGAGGAGGCTGGTTGGGGAGAGACTGGTGGGGCTGGAGACACAAAGAAGATGGCTGGGAAGACCTGGCTGGAGAGACAGAAGGAGGCTGGCTGGTGAGACAGTGGGTGGCTGGAGAGACAGTGTTAAGGTCGACACTTATTAGGTCAACCACAATTGGTCGATATTGACATGGTCGATGTGGACTAATGGTCGACACATGAAAATGGTCGACACATAAAATTTCTACACATAAAAAGGTCGACATGAGTTTTTAAAAAAAAAATTCTTTTTTTGGCTCTTTTTCATACTTTACGATCCACATGGACTATGACTGGGAATGGTAACCTGTGCCGAGTGCAGCGGTAGCGGAGTGAGGCACCTTGCCCGAAGCATGGTGAGCGAAGCGAGCCATGCGAGGGGACGCGTGCACTAATTGGGGTTCCCCGTCACTTTACGCAGAAAACTACACCAAAACAGTAAAAAACATTATGTCGACCATTTTCATGTGTCGACCATTAGTCCATGTAGACCATGTCAATGTCGACCAATAGTGGCCGACCTAATGAGTGTCGACCTTAACATCGTCGACCATTCATACCGGAACGGGGAGAAACTGGGAGGCTGAAAAAACAAAAGGATTCTGGCTGGGTAGACACTTTGTGGTTGGGGAGACAGAGAGAGGCTAGCTGGGAGACACTGGGTGGCTGGGGAGACAGAATGGGGCTGACTAGTGTGACACTGGATGGCTGGAGACTAGAGACAGAAGGAGGTTGGCTGGGGAGATTGGAGTGTAAAAAGGTTTTTTCCCCAGCGCAAGATTAGTAAAGATGAGAGACACGTGAATAAAAAAACAATTTCTTTTATTCTAAAAATTTCATGAATAACAATATCTTACAATCGTTAAATAAATGTAAAAAATTTCTTTAAGAGGAGTGTATGATAAAATTGTTATATGGCTAGAACTGTGTATTCATTTGCATAATTTATATGAAGAACCCTCTATGAATACTTATGTGAGAATAGGGAATATCTGAGTACCATGCGGAAACGTGTGCAAATATGCAAATCTCTATGGTTATATACAAAAAAAAATGGAGGGTGTTATGCTCCAAGAGAATTATTTGTGCAATATGCAATTAGTAGTTATGACACCTATTACCGGTAAACATACAGACAAACTACATAAAACACATATGACATGTACTATTGTGGATTGCCCGTTCTTTCTCCAAAATATTCAAAGGAAGGGCTATATATATTCTTTATTGTGTAATCTGGATATAGAGGAGGTGCACTTTCTAGCGACTTAACCTCTCTAGTATCTTTCAAGTTCTGCAGCTTCCGACAGGTACAAGATTCGGAAAGTCCATGTACAGCTAGGTCTTAATTAGTGTAGCACCGTCAGAAATCACTGGAATTTAAATAAGACTTAATGGTCTCAAAGTTCAGGTGTACCTTAATGTTGGCTGTTTTCCAAATCCTTGGTAGTTCAGATGGGTATTCCGGATGGATTGTCCCCCAAAGGTAGGTGAAGTTGGAGTCCGCCGGCGGAGACCCTGCAAAAGCCGTTTCTCAGCGCTGAACGGCAATGTGCGGGATCGATTTGCTCTGTGATCGACGCGTTTCGCCTTGGAACAAGGCTTCCTCAGGATAACAGATAAATCTCTCCAGACCTCATCCCGTCTTTTAAAGGGGGTTTTCACGTGATGGCATTTTATCTTGCTTCCGGTATGGTATGCGTTCCATACTGATTCTACGTCCTGTGTTTGCGTTCCAAAGTAAATGTGCATGACGTATTACCTGGATGTCTTGCGTTCCACAGTGATTTTCTATCCTGTATTTGCGTTCCAACCAGATGTTTGACTTCCAGTATCGGGTATACGGTTTTGTACATTGCGTAAATATATAGTTTTTTCCAACATTCCACTTTGTGATAAGAGTATTTGGATTATGTAAACTTTATTACTTGATTGTGTCAATTCTACAAATGTTCTCAACACTCCATATGATAGACAGTAATATGGACAAACATACAAGACAAACATATAACAAACAAATAAAAAATTCTCATCTGTGGATTGTGATTTAAAAATAATGGGATAAGCAGAATTTATTATAATATGAGTTTTGGCTCTGAGTGGAGGAGTACCTAGTCAAAATGGTCCTTATTTTTATATATATATCTCTTATCATGAGAATGATGATAATGGGAGGAGGGGCAAGCATTATGACCATTTGAGGAGGGGCAAGCATTGTGACCATTAGAAAAGTTGAATGAGTTTAAAAATAAATTTATATGATGAATAAAAAATTTGGAAAATGGAGTCAGTTATGACAATAAAAATTGAAAAAATAATAAAATAAAAATAAATAAATAGATGAATAAATAAGGAATAAAAAGTGGATTATGTGCAAAAACTTAAGCAAATATGTACTAAATGAAACCGAAAAAAGTGTTTTAAATAAAGGGTTGAAATATGCCCCATCAAACACTCTGGACCAGTTTAACACCTATATCGATCTCCATAAGTTCCTAAGAAAAATGACACTTAAAAAATTCTTCAAAACTAGAGAAAATATACCACTAATTGAACAAACACAGGATGATCCCTATATACATACAACATTGAAAGGGAAATCGTCTTTTTATCCCCACCATTGTAAGGGCTCACAAATCAAAACCTTCCAAAAACTGGTGGAGGAGGACATAGAACAAGTTCAAAAGAAGTTACCCACTAAACGTGCTAATTTTACAAACAAGGAGAGAATTGCACTACAGACACTAAAGAAGAACAAAAACATTATTATAAAACCTGCGGACAAAGGAGGTAGCATCATAATCCAAGATCGAGAGAAGTATAACGAAGAAGCACTTAACCAATTAAAAGATACACGAACGTACCAGACCCTAAAGACTGACCCAACAATGAAGTATATGAAAGAACTCAGTCTCCTTTTGGGAAGAGGAAAAAACGCAGGAATATTGAACGCACAAGAATTTGCCTACTTGAACAACAAAAATCCAATTATCCCAGTTTTTTATCTACTCCCGAAGATTCACAAAGACAAAAAGAATCCCCCGGGACGCCCCATTGTAGCGGGGGTTGGATCCTTAACGGCAAACCTTTCGGGATACATAGATAAATTCCTGCAGCCGGTAGTAACACAACAAAAAGGCTATATAAAGGACACAACCCAAGTGATCAATATTCTGAACAACATACAGTGGGAAAAAGATCTATTACTAGCCACATGTGATATTAAGTCCCTGTACACGTGCATCCATCATGACATCGGATGCGAATATGTAAAAAACAAAATAACAGAAGCTAACACTCTGAAACAAGAACAAATTGATTTCATCATGGAGTCCATAATCTTCATTTTACATCATAACTTTTTCTGGTACGAGGACACATTTTACGTCCAGCGTACAGGAACTGCGATGGGCACAAAATTTGCACCTTCGTATGCAAACTTATTCCTGGCGGAATGGGAGACGAGAAACATATGGCAAAACAACAAACATGTAGACAAATTACGTCTTTGGGCACGGTACATCGACGACATTATTATAATATGGAAAGGTGAGAAGAACGATTTGGAACAGTTCATTAAGGAAATAAATACAAATACAGTAAATCTAGAATTTACTAGCACAATCAGTGATAAATCTATTAATTTTTTAGATTTAACAATATATGTGGAGAATAACAAACTGGAAACCAAAACATACATAAAACCGACGGATTGTAATGGATATTTAAATGCCAAAAGCAACCACCACAGGAATTGGATACGGAACATCCCAGGAGGGGAAATGAGACGACTAAAAAGAAATTGTTCCAAAGAAACGGATTTCGATACTCAAGTTGAAAATCTCATCAAGAATTTTGAGGAAAAGAATTACAACAAGGCAGCCCTACAAGAGGCAAAACATCACATCAAGCAGGTACCCCGCACAGAACTTCTAAAATATAAACAACAAGAAACCAGCGAAATGAAAGATGCTCTTTTCATTTCTACTTTTTCAACTCAAAACAGGGAAATTGAGTACAGCATCCGGAAACATTGGCACATTCTACTTTCAGATGAAATTCTCAAAGAAGTATTACCTCCGAAACCACGGTTTATATACAAAAGAGCGCCAACTTTAAAATCCATATTGGTGAATAGCCATCAAAAAACAACAGACAAGAAAGAAGATGGACGAAAAGGCTTTTCAAGGTGCGGAACTTGCACAGCCTGCAGAAAAACAAGATCCAATTCCATCAAAATTGTTGAATCCGTCACCTCTTTCTCAAACGGGACTGAGTTCAAGATCAAGGAACGAATAAGCTGCACAAGCATCGGTGTTGTGTACCTACTCTACTGTCCCTGTGGCCTACAATATATAGGCCAGACGAAGAGAAAGCTTCATATTAGAATCCAAGAACACCTCTGCAACATCAAAAACAAAAAGAAAGATCACAGTATTCCCGCACATTTCCAAGAGAAACACAACGCAAATCCACACATATTACAATTTATAGGTCTGAAAAAAATTGCCACACCATGGAGAGGAGGAAAATTAGAAGATTATCTCATAAAAGAGGAAACCAAATTAATCTACAGAATGGGAACTTTGACACCTAAAGGGCTGAACGTCGATTTCGACCTCAACCCGTTCTTAACATAAAATAAAATTATATAATAAACAAGACCCTCCGAATGAATCTACTCTTCCCCAGCCTTTCCTTTTTTTGCACATAATCCACTTTTTATTCCTTATTTATTCATCTATTTATTTATTTTTATTTTATTATTTTTTCAATTTTTATTGTCATAACTGACTCCATTTTCCAAATTTTTTATTCATCATATAAATTTATTTTTAAACTCATTCAACTTTTCTAATGGTCACAATGCTTGCCCCTCCTCAAATGGTCATAATGCTTGCCCCTCCTCCCATTATCATCATTCTCATGATAAGAGATATATATATAAAAATAAGGACCATTTTGACTAGGTACTCCTCCACTCAGAGCCAAAACTCATATTATAATAAATTCTGCTTATCCCATTATTTTTAAATCACAATCCACAGATGAGAATTTTTTATTTGTTTGTTATATGTTTGTCTTGTATGTTTGTCCATATTACTGTCTATCATATGGAGTGTTGAGAACATTTGTAGAATTGACACAATCAAGTAATAAAGTTTACATAATCCAAATACTCTTATCACAAAGTGGAATGTTGGAAAAAACTATATATTTACGCAATGTACAAAACCGTATACCCGATACTGGAAGTCAAACATCGGGTTGGAACGCAAATACAGGATAGAAAATCACTGTGGAACGCAAGACATCCAGGTAATACGTCATGCACATTTACTTTGGAACGCAAACACAGGACGTAGAATCAGTATGGAACGCATACCATACCGGAAGCAAGATAAAATGCCATCACGTGAAAACCCCCTTTAAAAGACGGGATGAGGTCTGGAGAGATTTATCTGTTATCCTGAGGAAGCCTTGTTCCAAGGCGAAACGCGTCGATCACAGAGCAAATCGATCCCGCACATTGCCGTTCAGCGCTGAGAAACGGCTTTTGCAGGGTCTCCGCCGGCGGACTCCAACTTCACCTACCTTTGGGGGACAATCCATCCGGAATACCCATCTGAACTACCAAGGATTTGGAAAACAGCCAACATTAAGGTACACCTGAACTTTGAGACCATTAAGTCTTATTTAAATTCCAGTGATTTCTGACGGTGCTACACTAATTAAGACCTAGCTGTACATGGACTTTCCGAATCTTGTACCTGTCGGAAGCTGCAGAACTTGAAAGATACTAGAGAGGTTAAGTCGCTAGAAAGTGCACCTCCTCTATATCCAGATTACACAATAAAGAATATATATAGCCCTTCCTTTGAATATTTTGGAGAAAGAACGGGCAATCCACAATAGTACATGTCATATGTGTTTTATGTAGTTTGTCTGTATGTTTACCGGTAATAGGTGTCATAACTACTAATTGCATATTGCACAAATAATTCTCTTGGAGCATAACACCCTCCATTTTTTTTTGTATATAACCATAGAGATTTGCATATTTGCACACGTTTCCGCATGGTACTCAGATATTCCCTATTCTCACATAAGTATTCATAGAGGGTTCTTCATATAAATTATGCAAATGAAAACACAGTTCTAGCCATATAACAATTTTATCATACACTCCTCTTAAAGAAATTTTTTACATTTATTTAACGATTGTAAGATATTGTTATTCATGAAATTTTTAGAATAAAAGAAATTGTTTTTTTATTCACGTGTCTCTCATCTTTACTAATCTTGCGCTGGGGAAAAAACCTTTTTACACTCCAAACTCAACAGCGGAATTAGGTAGTGATTCCGCATCCCTTCCCTAAGCAGCATTCATAGTAAAGCAAGAATAATAGTCTGTTAGCGCAGTGCCATACTTCTTTTTTCGTTTGTTTGGCTGGGGAGACACTGGGTGGCTGGAGAGACAGAATTAGGCAGGCTGGGAAGACACTGGTGGCTGGAGAGACAGAAGTGGGGTTGGCAGTAGAGAGCAGAGGGCTGGCTGGAGAGACACTATGGAAGGAATTCAAATGTTTGAAAAGTCAGTTGGGTGTCTGTTTTTTTCTGTCTATTAGATAGGAAAAAACAGACATCCAACTGACTTTTCAAACAATTGAATAGAAAACTGTGGTGGTCGGCAGGGCCGGTTCCGGGGCTTCTGGCGCCCCGGGCGGCATTAGGGTGTGTGGCTTCATACAGGGGGCGTGGTCAGTTACGCCCCCTGTACTGTTGTAGGATGTGCGGTGCGCGATGACGTCATCGTGCACCGCACAGCAAAGGTCCTCTCCACGAAGGTAAACTAGACGCTAAGCGTCTAGTTCCCTTCGTGGAGAGGACCTTTGCTGTGCGGTGCGCGATGACGTCAACGCGCACCGCACATCATTACAGTGAAGGTCCTCTCCAGGAAGGGAAACTAGACGCATAGCGTCTAGTTTCCCTTCACAGCGGACAGCGGGACAGTGGGCCACGGCAGCGGGGGGCACCACAGCAGCAGCGGATCTTGCCACGGAAGGCGGCGCCCCGGGCAAAAGTCCTGCTTGCCCGTGGCAAGATCCGCTACTGGTGGTCGGAGAGAAATAAGGGGGTTGCCTGTAGGCTGGCAGGAGAGACACTGGGTGGCTGAGAGACAGTGGGGTAATTTCGAGTTGATCGCTCGCTAGCTAGTTTTAGCAGCCGTGCAAACGGGTGTAGTATGGTATGCCGGCGGCCGAGCTCCCGGCGACCAGCATACCGGCGCCGGGAGCCCGACCGCCGGCATACTGACAGCGTGGCGAGTGCAAATGAGCCCCTAGCGGGCTCGCTGCAGACACGGTGGTGCGCTACATGCGCCACGCTATTTATTCTCCCTCCTGGGGGGTCATGGACCCCCACGAGGGAGAATATCTGTCGGTATGCCGGGTGTCGGGGTTCTGGAGCCGGTATACTGTGCACCGGGATCCCGACATTCGGCAACCTGAAGACCACCCGTGCAAACGCTATGCCGCCGCCCACTGGGGAGTGTATTTTAGCTTAGCAGAAGTACGAACGCATGTACAGCCGAGCTCTGCAAAAACAGTTTGTGCAGTTTCTGAGTAGCTCTGAACCTACTCAGTGCTTGCGATCACTTCAGCCTATTTGTGTCTGGATTTGACGTCATCCACCCGCCCAGCGAATGCCCAGCCACGCCTGCGTTTTTTTTCAGACACACCTGCGTTTTTGCAAACACTTCCTGAAAACGGTCAGTTCACACCCAGAAACGCCCTCTTCCTGTCAATCTCCTTGCGTCCGCCAGTGCGACTGAAAACTTCGCTAGAACCTGTGCAAAACCACAAAGAACTTTGTACCCGTACGTCACGCTTGCGCATTGCGGTGCATACGCATGCGCAGAAATGCCGATTTTTAGCCTGATACTCGGAATGACTGTGTGTGTGTGTGTGTGTGTGTGTGTGTGTGTGTGTGTGTGTGTGTGTGTGTGTGTGTGTGTGTGTGTGTGTGTTATGATTCACCAGCTTTCTCCAGCCAAGGCTTCCATACAAAGGTAACTATTATTACATCTGCACTTGTACTGCTGCAATACTGGGCTTCCCTTGTTATTTGCATCTCAGGATAGCAATAACAGAACAAATACACCTTTGAATAAAGCATTTTTAATGGTATGAATTTTTTAAAATATGTTTTTTTGTTTTGTTTTTTAAAAGCCATTACGACAATACAAGAATTTTACCCTCCTGGGTGTACACTTCTAAGCCCGCCCCCAGATTCCTGTGAAACTAGCCAATGGGAGTGTGTGAAGCCTTATGCCGAGTCCCAGGTGCTGGACGACACCTGTAATACACACAGCGGCCGGAGGAAACCAGCCAGAGCATATATTACATACATCATTCATAACATATATGTTTATATGTGCTAAGCAGGTTTCCCCCTGCTATGTGGTCAGCGCTGCAGCAGCCACTGTAAGTAAATGTTTATAATCTATATGTAATAATTTCCTAAATCTGTCCCTTCTCCTAGATGCACGTGCAGTGGGACAGGGGTGAGCTCCAGCCTTCGAACGGCTTCCGGGGCCAGGGAGACAGGACAGTGGTACCGCCATACAGTAAGCATTGGCAGACCTGCAGGAATGAGGGGGTGGGAGCTGGGGGGGAGGGGCTTCACAGGACATAGAATGGGGCAGAACGGGACAGTGGGGGCCTGAGGAAGACAGAGCAGCGCACTGCTAGGGGGCTGTATACAACAGGTTGGAGACTGGAGAGGGATGGATCAGTGGACAGAGAGGTGGGTGTAGAGGGTCCCTTTTCTAATAATAATAATAATAATGATAATAATAATAATTGTTGCAACAACAACAACAACAACAAAAAAACAACCAAAATTGCAAAGAGCCAATTAGTTGGTTGGATTTTATAGCCTGTGACCCATTGGGATCATCATTTAAGCAAATTCAAAAGCAACCGTTTGCCCTTCCCTAAGGTCACAGAAAGCCCTAGGATTCAGCAGTGAATAGCTCTCCCTCCCAGCTAATTTCCCTGCTGATATGGAAAGTAGATTGGAATCCTGTACAGGAATAATGTTCTCTCTGCCTACAAAAGCCGCTGCGCTGTAACAGCTGCTGAGCAGTTCTGCTAAATGCGATGCTGTATTTGGATAAGAGCTGCTCGAATAATAAAGGAAATCACTTTAAAAGCCAAAGGTTTAAACAGTATGAAGAGTCATCTAAGTATGACATTTCTGTCATCCCTTCCATGTGTGCAGTGGCTGCGTGCGCCAGGGTCCACGGCTGGGATGATGGCATATTTACCTAAAGCTTTCAGAGGTGAAAGTGAAATCGGGGCAAGTATAGATATACAGTATGTTGGGTACCCCTAATTCCTGTGTTCATGAGTAATTATGTTCTTAATTCAGTATCTAGAAGACAAATCATTCTGAAAAAAATATAATGCTTAAATAATCTAAACATTTTTTTATAATAATATGGAAAATTCAGCATTTTATTTTACAATTAGATTTTTTTTCTCTTTCATTTTGTTTTATTGTGTGGAATAAGACGTTTAAATCTGAGCTTTTAGTTTATCTGTACAAGCTGGCTCACACTTGTACACAACTACATACGGCTGAGTCCGCATCCATACGACACACTGACGCGCTCCGAGTCGAGTAGCGTACCGTCCTTTTCCTTACATTTTCAGTCCTATTCGCATTGCAGCGAAACACCCCTCACGGTGTATTACAGATGCTGGACTGCGACTTTAACTGTACAGGAATTAGTTTTAAACACATACAGAACAAAGGGGGTCATTCCGACCCGTTCGCATGCTGCGGTTTATTGCAGCAGGGTGAATGGGTCGGAAATGCGCATGCGCGGCACCCGCAATGCTCACGCGCGTCGTTGCCGCCGGGCAGTGACCAGAAGAAAGAAGAAAGTGATCGCTGGCGCGATCGCAAGAACATTGACAGCAGGAAAGTGTTTTGGGGCGGATACTCACCGTTTTCCGGGTGTGGAGATCCGAACGCAGACGTGTCCATGCGTTGGGAGGGCGGATGTATGACGTCAATTCCGGGACCTTCATCGCTGGATCCATCGCACAGGGTAAGTAACTGCAGGGCTGGTCTTCTTCTGCACAAAACTTTTTTAGCATAGCAGGGCTGCACAAGCGATTGCAGCCCTGCTATGCTAACATACACTCCCCGATAGGCGGCGTCTAGTTGATCGCACGAGCAGCGAAAAGTTGCTACATGAGATCAACCCGGAATGTCCCCCAAAGTCACAGATGAAACACAATGGAATTTAGCATGACAAATAGCGGAGGCTGTTGCATCGAAACACAATGTACATATGATTCAAACTCAGTCGCACTCAGATGTACAAATGTCACACATCAAATTGATTACTGCAATCTAGCAAAGTAGTTTTGTCGCGTCCAGTTGTTTTATATATGCACATTTTGAGCGGAAAAAAACCCCCACCCCAAAACCATTAGGGACCTGGTGCAAAGAGGGACTATTTGCCACGACTGAAGACAAGGTTTTTCTCGAGTGTTAGTTCATCTGTTCTAATAATCTAAATTGTACTAAATTCAATCCTGATTGTGTGTGTGTTTTGTTTTACTGTTCCTAGCTTAGATTTCACCATTCCAGACATAAATCCAGCTTCCCGGGATAATGGTTTCCATAATACTACTCTATATTGGGGATAACTGCCTTCTCTACCCCAAATTCCAAATCCCAGATTGTATTCAGTCCACTTTTGGGACGATGTTTTGTTCAGAATCATTTTACTGCCTGAGGAACACTGCCCTGATGCCCTGGTATTCATTACAGAGGGATCAGTATGAAATACATACAATCAAAATCCCGACGGTCAAAATCCCGACAACAATTGATCGACGGCCAAAATACCGACAAGGTCAAAATACCAACAATTATAATACTGACAAGGTTAAAATACCAACATTTTAAAATGTCGACATGTCAAAAAGTCGACAAGAGTTTTTCATTGTTTTTTGTGTGTATGTTGACATACGTCGACATGGACACCATATAAGTGTAGCGCCCTCCCCTCGCATGGCACGCTGCACTCGCCATGCTTCAGGTACGGTGCCTCGCTGCGCTCAGCACACTATTATATTCCCCCTCCAGGTCCACTGGGATGGTAAAGTATGAACAAGTCGGTTTCAATGGAAAAAATCAAGAAAAACCCATGTCGACTTTTTGACCTGTCGAAATTTTAAATGTAGGTATTATGACCTTGTCGGTATTTTAAATGTCGGTATTTTGACCATGTCGGGATTTTGACCGTCGGTCAATGGTTGTCAGTATTTTGACTGTTGGGATTTTGATTGTAGGTAAATTGACCGCATCCCGTTACAGAAACATAACATTTGTTACCATGTTTCATATGAACGGGTGTGGTATGAAAAGTCGACATTTAGAATATTGAAACGGATGGGAGTTCGATATGCCAAATGTCAACTTTCACAATATCAACATTGCTACAATATGAATACATTGGGGGGAATTCAAATGTTTGAAAAGTCAACAGTCAGCATGTCAACCATGCAGTTTTCCATAGCTGTCTTAACTAACCCTAGCACTAGCCTAACCCCAAACCCAACCCTAAAATCCTGTCAAACCGTATGTCAAAATGGTTTCTGTCAGTGTTCACAATGTCATTATTGTGGGTGTGGTTCGTTTTATCGACAGTGTCTAGGTCGACAATGTTTAGGTCGACCACTATAGGTCGACAGTCACTAGGTCGACATGGATGGAAGGTCGACAGGGTTTCTAGGTCGACATGTGCTAGGTCGACAGGTCTAAAGGTCGACATGAGGATTTTTATTTTTTTGTGTCGTTTTCTTCGTAAAGTGACCGGGATCCCAAATTAGTGCACCGCGTCCCCTCGCATGGCTCGCTTCGCTCACCATGCTTCGGGCATGGTGCCTTCGCTCCGCTACCGCTTCGCTCGGCACACTTTACCGTTCCAATCGTAGTCCACATGGATCGTTAAGTATGAAAAAATCCCCCCCCAAAAAAATGTGAAAAACTCATGTCGACCTTTAGACCTGTCGACCTAGCACATGTTGACATAGAAACCCTGTCGACCTTCCATCCATGTCGACCTAGTGACTGTCGACCTATAGTGGTCGACCTAAACATTGTTGACCTAGACACTGTCGATCTTCAGACCGGATCCCCATTATTGTGTCGTGTCAACATTCTGTCATTGCTGACACGTTGAATCTTTCAATACCAAACGGACTATAAAATTCAAGTAATGTTACTGTAATTATCTTAGATTGATGAACAAGGTTGGAATCCCTAATTAAATTCTGATTGGCAATAGGTGACTTGTTCACCTGTGCTGGTTACTCCAAATGTAACGCAATGTGGTACGCCCCCAGGTAAATACTGAGTGCGAGGGATCCTATTAATTACTGGGTGTAGGGGGCCTGTTTATATAATGACAGTATAAAGGCTATTTAAAAATAGACTAACACAGATGATGGGCCGGATATAATGACGTCCGAGTTCAGCCGCCGTGTGGGATGCCGGACGAAATAAGCGGTTTTTAAAGGAGAAATCACTTACAAGGCAAAACCGTGCCTTGTAAATGATTGCCCCTTTAAAAAAAACGTCCAAGTACGGACGGCATCCTGCATGGCCGCCAAACTTGGACGTCATTCCATCCGGCTCAGTATCAGAGATATAACCAGTATAAGGCTAAATAACGCTGCAGCCTTATTATTGTCACTTTGTGGCTGTGGAGGCATTATCCCATAAATAGGTCCCTATAGTTGCATGGTGATCACTTACTCCACCTTGTATAAAAACAAATATACACACCGCCATTAATAGGTTTATTAACATATATTATCTACAGCTGGAGTTTCTGAGCTGGATGTGGTATGGTAAGTCGACATATTCATAGTCATAGCTACGTGGGGGGGGGGGATCGGAGATTAGGGGGAAAATATTCACCAAAATTGCCGCTTGGTCCCATAAGTCACAATCCCATGACTGCTGGGACCCAGAAGATGCTGCTGGAGCGGCTGCAGCCTAGGTAAGTCACCTCTAGGCCACCAGTTTTGTTTTATTACTGTGTGTTCCCAATTGCAAAGTGCCACGGAATATGCTGCACTATATTGGAAACTGTTAATAAAGAAATAGAATCATAATGTCGACATTGACTATTTGAACATTCATCATGTAGATACTGATGAAATGTTGACATACTGTATTATAATGCGAACATAACATATCATCTCCGTCCCAGCGGTGACTTACCTACTGGCAACAGCAGCAGCAGCGTTTTACAGTTCCAGCAGTCATGGGATTGTTACTTCTGGGACAAACGTCTGACGGAACAGCAATTTTGGTGAATATTCTCCTCCTAACCCCAATCCCTCCACCTAGTGCCTAACTCTAACCCCCCCCCCACCCCCACCACCACCACATAGCCTAACCCTATCCTCTCCAAGTGCATAACCCTAACTCTCCTGTCCCGCAGCCTAAACTTATCCTCTCCTACTGCCTAACCCTTCCGTCCCACAGCCTGACCCTATCCTCTCCTAATGCCGAACCCTGTCCCCTCCTAGTGCCAAACCCTAATCCTCCCATAGCCTATCCCTATCCTCTCCTAGTGCCTAACTATCCCCCCCCACATAGCCTAACCCTATCTTCTTCTAGTGCCTAACGCTAACCCTCCCATCCCACAATCTAACTCTATCCTCTCCTAGTGCCGAAATCTAACCCCCCACGTAGCCTAACCCTATCAAGCCTTACTCTAACCCGCACACTTCCGCCCCACAGCCTAATCCTATGACCTACTAATGCCTAACCTCACCCACATAGCCTAACCCCATCCTCTCCTAGTGCCTAACTCTACCCCCCTACACACATAACCTAACTCTATCTTCTCCTAGTGTCTACCCCTAACCCTCCTATCCCCCAGCCTGACCCTCCCTTCTCCTAGTGCCTAACCCTACCCCCCTACACACATAACCTAACTATCTTCTCCTAGTGCCTAACCCTAACCCCCCCCCCTCCCCCCGGCCCCATGTAGACTAACCCCATCCTCTACTAGTGCCTGACCCTACCCCACTACACACATAATCTAACTCTATCTTCTCCTAGTGCCTAACCCCAACCATCCCATCCCACAGCCTAACCCTATCATCTCCTAGTGCCTAACCCTAACCCTACCCCCTACACACATAACCTAACTGTCTTCTCCTAGTGCCTAACTCTAACCCCCCCCCCCCCCCCGGCCCCATGTAGACTAACCCCATCCTCTACTAGTGCCTGACCCTACCCCACTACACACATAACCTAACTCTTTATTCTCCTAGTGCCTAACCCCAACCATCCCATCCCGCAGCCTAACCCTATCATCTCCTAGTGCCTAACCCTACCCCCTACACACATAACCTAACCCTATCTTCTCCTCGTACCTAACCCTAACCCTCCCATCCCCCAGCCTGACCCTCCCTTCTCCTAGTGCCTAACCCTAAACGTAGCTTTACCCTATCCTCTCCTTCTATCCCACTGAGCTATGTACAGAGAACTGGAAAAGGCCAAACTGCTATTACAGAGTACATTTAGTATTATTGTGCTGACTCATCCATAAACAATTTACAGTAAAACATCACTGTTAATCTCTATAAAACCACCAGTCGTTTAGCAGCGATTTTTCTCAAGTGCTTTGTTAATCTGTTCTCTGCTGATTTCTAAGTACTTTATAGAGAAACACAACTGCTAAAACAGACTAATATTAGGACAGGACTGAAGAGGAGGCGGGGGTGCAGACAGAGAGTGGTACAATAACATCTAGTCTCAGGCCAATCCTGGCTTCTAAATATGAGGTTATCCACTCAAGATATCCCTGTTTATCCAATAAAGTCACAGGTCCTACGTAGTTACATTAGCTGAGAGAGGGAATTTCCCGGGGGATGGGGGAGGGAAGGGTGGTCAGAGGATTCCATTTTTAATTATTTATTTGATTTGAGTACTCCCCAGATTTATCAAGCCTTGTAGAGTGATTATTGCACAGTGATAAAGGAGCAACCAATCAGATCCTAAATAATCTGTGATTTTGCTGTACTTTTCTACTTTTCTGGATAATACAGGTTGAGTATCCCATATCCAAATATTCCGAAATACGAAATATTCCGAAATACGGACTTTTTTGAGTGAGAGTGAGATAGTGAAACCTTTGTTTTCTAATGGCTCAATGTACACAAACTTTGTTTAATATACAAAGTTATTAAAAATATTGTATTAAATGACCTTCAGGCTGTGTGTAGAAGGTGTATATGAAACATAAATGAATTGTGTGAATGTAGACACACTTTGTTTAATGCACAAAGTTATAAAAAATATTGTATTAAATGACCTTCAGGCTGTGTGTATAAGGTGTATATGAAACATAAATGCATTCTGTGCTTAGATTTAGGTACCATCGCCATGATATCTCATTATGGTATGCAATTATTCCAAAATACGGAAAAATCCGATATCCAAAATACCTCTGGTCCCAAGTATTTTGGATAAGGGAGACTCAACCTGTATAAATATATATATACAGTTGTGCTCATAAGCTTACATTACCTAGCAGAATTTGTGATTTTCTGGCCAACTGTCAGAGAATATGAATGATAACTCACAAACTTTTCTTTCCCTCATGGTTAGTGGTTGGGTGAAGCCATTTATTGTCAAACAACTATGTTTATTCTTTTTAAATCATAATGAGAACAGAAACTACCCAAATGACCCTGATCAAAAGTTTACATACCCCAGTTCTTAATACCGTGTATTGCCCCCTTTAACATCAATGACAGCTTGAAGTCTTTTGTGGTAGTTGTGGATGAGGCTCTTTATTTTCTCAGATGGTAAAGCTGCCCATTCTTCTTGGCAAAAAGCCTTCAGTTTCTGTAAATTCTTGGGCTGTCTTGCATGAACTGCACGTTTGAGATCTCCCCAGAGTGGCTCAATGATATTGAGGTCAGGAGACTGAGATGGCCACTCCAGAACCTTCACTTTATTCTGCTGTAGCCAATGACAGGTCAACTTGGCCTTGTGTTTTGGATCATTGTCATGTTGGAACGTCCAAGTACGTCCCATGCGCAGCTTCCGGGCTGATGAGTGCAAATTTTCCTCCAGTATTTTCTGATAACATGCTGCATTCATCTTGCCATCAATTTTGACCAAGTTTACAGTGCCTTTGTAGCTCACACATCCCCAAAACATCAGCGATCCACCTCCGTGTTTCACAGTAGGAATGGTGTACCTTTCATCATAGGCCTTGTTGTCTCCTCTCCAAATGTATCGTTTATGGTTGTGGTCAAAAAGTTACATTTTGGTCTCATCACTCCAAATGACTTTGTTCCAGAAGTTTTGAGGCTTGTCTCTGTGCTGTTTGGAGTATTGTAAGCGGGATGCTTTGTGGCATTTGCGTAGTAATGGCTTTCTTCTGGCGACTCGACCATGCAGCCCATTTTTCTTCAAATGCCTCCTTATTGTGCATCTTGAAATAACCACACCACTTTTTTTCAGAGAGTCCTGTATTTCAGCTGAAGTTATTTGTGGATTTTTCTTTGCATCCCGAACAATTTTCCTGGCAGTTGTGGCTGAAATTTTTGTTGGTCTACCTGACCGTGATTTGGTTTCCACAGAATCCCTCATTTTCCACTTCTTAATTAGAGTTTGAACACTGCTGACTAGCATTCTCAATTGCTTGGATATCTTTTTATATCCCTTTCCTGTTTTATACAGTTCTATTACCTTTTCCCGCAGATCCTTTGACAATTTTTTTGCTTTCCCCATGACTCAGAATCCAGACACGTCAGTGCAGCACTGGATGAAAGATGCAAGGGTCTTTCAGGAGTTCAGAAACTCACTGACCTTTTATACACACACACACTGATTACAAGCAAACAGATCACAGGCGAGGATGGTTATATTTAGTAGCCATTCAAACCGTTTATGTCAACTTGTGTGCATGTTATCAGGCCAAAATCTCCAGGGTATGTAAACTTTTGATCAGTGTCATTTGGGTAGTTTCTGTTGTCATTATGATTTAAAAAGAGTAAACACAGTTGTTTGACAATAATGGCCAGAAATTCACAAATTCTGCTAGGGTATGTAAACTTATGAGCACAACTGCTGTGTGTATATGTATATATATATATATATATATATATATATATATTGATTGATTGATTGATTGATTGATTGTAGTTCCTTACTTCTCAAACTGTTCTCTAACTACGACTCAGACCATCCTAGGTATAGTCATGGCCTCCTTCTCTTTCCTATGCACTCACACTCCTTTGCTGATTTATAGCAGGGATTTAGAGATGTGCAGCGGGCACTTTTCGTGTTTTGTGTTTTGGTTTTGGTTCCATCCTCGTGTTTTGGATCTGGATTGGTTTTGCCAAAGCCACCCTTTCGTGTTTTGGTTTTGGCTCTGGATGATTTTAGAAAAAAACATTAAAAAAAGCTAAAATCACAGAATTTGGGGGTAATTTTGATCATACGGTATTATTAACCTCAATAACATTCATTTCTACTCATTTCCAGTCTATTCTGAACACCTCACACCTCACAATATTGTTTTTAGGCCTAAAAGTTGCACCGAGGTAGCTGTATAACTAAGCTAAACGACACAAGTGTGTGGCACAAACACCTGGCCCGTCTAGGTGTGGCACTGCAGTGGCAGACAAGATGGCAGATTTAAAAATTAGGCCCCAAACAGCACATCAGGCAAAGAAGAAAAAGAGGTGCAATGAGTTAACTGTATGACTAAGCTAAGCGATACAAGTATGCGGCACAAACACCTGGCCCATCTAGGAGTGGCACTGCAGTTGCAGACAGGATGGCACTTAAAAAAACTAGGCCCCAAACAGCACATGATGCAAAGAAGTAAAAAAGGTGCAATGAGGTAGCTGTGTGACTAAGCTAAGCGACACAAGTGTGAGGCACAAACACCTGGCCCATCTAGGAGTGGCACTGCAGTTGCAGACAGGATGGTACTTAAAAAAACTAGGCCCCAAACAGCACTACATGCAAAGAAAAAGAGGTGGAATGAGGTAGCTGTATGACTAAGCTAAGCAACACACGTGTGCGGCACAAACCACATGGGACGTGCTGGAATTTGCCCAGATGTAATACACGGACAATATTGGTGGCACAGAGCAGCGTACCCCTAAACCACACACACACACACACACACACACACACACACACACACACACACACACACACACACACACACACACACACAGAGCAAAGCCTGTAAAATTAGTTTGGATAATAATAACCCTTTTATTTGGAGCTATTATAATAATATGCAGAACAGGCGAGCGTACCCCTACACCACACAGGGGAAACCATGTAAAAATGATTTGGAAATTAATATAAGTAATTATATTTTATTTGGAGTAAGTAATATACAGCACAGGACACCACCACTGGACTTATGGCAGCACAAGACACCACCACTGGACTGATGCAGCACAATACAGCACCACTGGACTGGACTTTTACGGCAGTACCCCTGGAGTTGTACGGCAGTGTCAGACAGGATGGCACTTTAAAAAACTAATACCCAAACAGCACATGATGCAAAGAAGAAAAAGAGGTGCAAGATGGAATTGTCCTTGGCCCCTCCCACCTACCCGTATGTTGTATAAACAGGACATGCACACTTTAACAACCCTATCATTTCAGCGACAGGGTCTGCCACACGGCAGTGACTGAAATGACTGGTTGGTTTGGGCCCCCACCAAAAAAGAAGCAATCAATCTCTCCTTGCACAAACTGGCTCTACAGAGGCAAGATGTCGACCTCCTCCTCTTCCTCCGATTCCTCGCCCCTTTCATTGTGTACATCCTCCTCCTCACAGAGTATTAATTCGTCCCCACTGGAATCCACCATCACAGGTCCCTGTGTACTTTCTGGAGGCAATTGCTGGTAAAGGTCTTCCCGAAGGAATTCATAATTCATTTTGATGAACATCATCTTCTCCACATTTAGTGGAAGTAACCTCGTACGCCGATCGCTGACAAGATTACCGGCTGCACTAAACACTCTTTCAGAGTACACACTGGGGGGGGGGGGGGGGGGGCAACTTAGGTAATATAAAGCCAAATAATACCTACGTATGTGTCAACAATTATCCCCACACTAATTGTGTAGGGAGAAATATACACACTTCCAGGCGCCAGTGACCAGCAGGAGAAGTAGATTAAATGATGGTGCAGGCTGCTGCCCCTATTTATAAGGGTAATTGTACCCCTTACAAAAAACAAACCACAAAGAACACAGGGGATGAGACCAACCCCCATGAAAAAATAGTGCGCTGTCTGCACCAATCAAAGAGACAGATATTAATCACTATTAAATTATTCTCAAAATAACATTATTTATTTGTTAAAATAATTCCTTGGATAGCTATCACATGTATATACTTCATCAATACATATTGGGGGTCATTCCGAGTTGTTCGCTCTGTAAATTTCTTTGCATCGCAGCGATTTTCTGCTTAGTGCGCATGCGCAATGTTCGCACTGCGACTGCGCCAAGTAAATTTGCTATGAAGTTAGGAATTTTACTCACGGCTTTTTCATCGTTCAGGCGATCGTAATGTGATTGACAGGAAGTGGGTGTTTCTGGGCGGAAACTGGCCGTTTTATGGGTGTGTGTGAAAAAACGCTACCGTTTCTGGGAAAAACGCGGGAGTGGCTGGAGGAACGGAGGAGTGTCTGGGCGAACGCTGGGTGTGTTTGTGACGTAAAACCAGGAACGACAAGCACTGAACTGATCGCAGATGCCGAGTAAGTCTGGAGCTACTCTGAAACTGCTAAGACTTGTGTAATCGCAATATTGCGAATCTTTCGTTCGCAATTTTACTATGCTAAGATTCACTCCCAGTAGGCGGCGGCTTAGCGTGTGCAAAGCTGCTAAAAACAGCTTGCGAGCGAACAACTCGGAATGACCACCATTAGATGTAGCAATTACATAACACATAATAACGAAAAAAATCTAAAAAGGACTAATAAAAATACAATCAGTACTGAGAATTAGCGAGGCTAATACTTGCATCCAATGAAAAACAGCTGTTTAATTAAAATGTCCACTGGGCTATAATCGCCAGTAATTTATAGTGTTTTCTGGACTAATTTAAATCAGACTGGTCAATCTTCAATCTTCAAACTCCATACGTATTCATGAGTCTCAACTTTATGTGATGGTTTAGCTAATGTGTGCACACACTGATATATTGAAATAGGTGATTACCATATGGATTTAATCCGTTGCGTCACCTCCACCTCAGAGTAAATTCCACTGATCCCTTAAATTGCCTCCCTCTGCTGGTGCTTATCCATTAATGCAGATTCTTTGGAGATGGATCATAACACTGGGGACTCCTGCAGCACTCAGACACACTCTGATGATTTTTGAGTGGTCTTGTCGGCCCCGGTGATGACTCTGTGACAGATGTAACTAGCGTACCGTCACTGGTTGGAGGTGATCGTTCCCTGGCTCAGTCACAGTGAAAACGCGTTTCTCCGCCTAAAACAACACCTCGGCGGATTCCTCAGTTCTAATCTTTTTCATTGGATGCAAGTATTAGCCTCGCTAATTCTCAGTACTGATTGTATTTTTATTAGTCCTTTTTTCGTTATTATGTGTCGTGCAATTGCTACATCTAATATGTATTGATGAAGTATATACATGTGATAGCTATCCAAGGAATTATTTTAACAAATAAATAATGTTATTTTGAGAATAATTTTATAATAGTGATTAATATCTGTCTCTTTGATTGGTGCAGATAGCGCACTTTTTTTTCACTGGGGTTGGTCTCATCCCCTGTGTTCTTTGTAATATAAAGCCAGTTTATGCAAGGGCCTCCAAATTGCCTCTCTTTTCCTGCCAGTATATGTACGGACTGTCTGACATGCCTACTTGGATGCTGTCACTCATATAATCCTCCACCATTCTTTCAATGGTGACAGAATCATATGCAGTGACAGTAGACATCAGCAATCGTTGGCAGGTCCTTCATTCCGGACCAGATGTCAGCACCACCAGCGGGTGGGCTAGGAAATCTTATCCTTTTCCTGGCAGCCCCAGTTGCGGGAGAAAGTGAAGGAGGAGCTGTTGATGGGTCACATTCTGCTTGAGTTGACAATTTTCTCACCAGCAGGTCTTTGAACCTATGCAGACTTGTGTCTGCCGGAAAGAGAGATACAACGTAGACTTTAAACCTAGGATCGAGCACGGTGGCCAAAATGTATTGCTCTGATTTCAACAGATTGACCACCCTTGAATCCTGGCAAAACGAATGAAGGGCTCCATCCACAAGTCCCACATACTTTGCGGAATCACTCCGTCTTAGCTCCTCCTTCAATTTCACCAGCTGCTTCTGCAAAAGCCCAATGAGGGGAATGACCTGACTCAACCTGGCAGTGTCTGAATTGACTTCACGTGTGGCAAATTCGAAGGGTTGGAGAACCTTGCAGAAGACGGAAATCATTCTCCACTGCGCTTGAGTCAGGTGCATTCCCCCTCCTTTGCCTATATCATAGGTGGATGTATAGGCTTGAATGGCCTCCATCCTCTGAAGCATATAGAGTGTTGAATTCCACCTCGTTACCACCTCTTGCTTCAGGTGATGGTAGGGCAGGTTCAGGAGTGCTTGATGGCGCTCCAATCTTCGGCACGCGGTTGCTGAATGCCGAAAGTGGCCCGCAATTTTTCGGGCCACGGATAGCATCTCCTGCATGCCCCTGTCATTTTTCAAAAAATTCTGCACCACCAAATGAATTGTATGTGCAAAACATGAGACGTGCTGGAATTTGCCCAGATGTAATGCATGCACAATATTGGTGGCATTGTCCAATATCACAAATCCCCAGGAAAGTCTAATTTGGATAAGCCATTGTGCGATGATGTCCCTCAGTTTCCGTAATAGGTTGTCAGTGGTGTGCCTCTTACAGAAAGCAGTGATACATAGCATAGCCTGCCTAGGAACGACTTGGCGTTGTTGTTGTTGCTGCGGGAGGCACACATCTACCCAGTGGGCTGTCACAGTCATATAGTCCTTAGTCTGCCCTGTTCCACTTGTCCACATGTCCGTGGTTAAGTGGACAGTGGGTACAACTGCATTTTTTAGGACACTGATGATACTTTTTCTGACGTCTCTGTACATTCTCGGTATTGCTTGCCTAGTGAAGTGGAACCTAGATGGGATTTGGTACCGGGGACACACTACCTCAAACAATTCTCTAAGTCCCACTGAACTAATGGCAGATACCGGACACACGTCTAACACCAACATAGCTGTCAAGGCCTCAGTTATCCGCTTTGCAAAAGGATGACTGCTATCATATTTCATGTTCCTCACAAAGGACTGTTGGACAGTCAATTGCTTAGTTGAATTAGTACAAGTGGTCTTCCGACTTCCCCTCTGGAATGACGATCGACTCCCAGCAGCAGCAATAGCAGCAGTAGGCGTACCACTCAAGGATCCTCTGGAAGAATCCCGGTTAGGAGAGGACTCCTCAGTCTTGCAGTGATATGGCCTGCAGGACTACTGACGTTCCTGACTGCGGAGGAACTTGACATTGAGGCGGTTGGTGGTGTGGCTTGCAGGAGCTTGGGTACAAGAGGAAGAAGGGATTTAGGTGTCAGTGGACTGCTTACGCTCTTACCCAAAGTTTCACAACTTGACACTGACTTCTGATGAATGCGCTGCAGGTGACGTATAAGGGAGGATGTTCGTAGGTGGTTAACGTCCTTACCCCTACTTATTACAGATTGACAGAGGCTACACATGGCTTGACACCTGTTGTCCGGATTTGTGAAGAAATAATTCCACACCGAAGAGGTGGCTTTTTTGGTATTTTGCCAAGGCATCACAATGGGCTTATTCATCCCACGGACAACAGGTGTCTGCCTGATTTAAACAAACCACATCACCATCAGAATCCTCATCATCAACTTCCTCCTCAGCGCCAGCAACACCCGTAGCCTCATCCTGGTGTACTTCAATAGTAATTTGAGTATCAGAAACTGGACTGTGGGTGCTCCTTCCAGCACTTGCAGAGGGCGTACAAATGGTGGAATGAGCCACCTCTTCCCATGTAGTGTTGGGAAGGTCAGGCTTCGCAACCCCCGACACACTTGGACTCTCCTTGGTGATTTGGGACACCATCTTAGAACGCACAGTTCTTTGCTGTGCTTTTGCCAGCTTAACTCATATAATTTTTCTAGCGGGAGGATGAGGGCTTCCATCATCATCTGAAGCTGAACCACTAGTCATTAACATAGGCCAGGGCCTTAGCCGTTCCTTGCCACTCCATGTCGTAAATGGCATATTGGAAAATTTACGTTTCTCCTCAGACCATTTAAATTTCTTTTTTTGGGTCTTTTTACTGAACTTTGGCTTTTCTGGATTTTACATGCCCTCTACTATCACATTTGGCACCAGCTTTGGCAAATGAGGTTGATGGGATTTCATCGTCTATGTCATGACTAGTGGCAGCAGCTTCAGCACTAGGAGGAAGTGGTTCTTGATCTTTCCCTATTTTATCCTCCAAATTTTTGTTCTCCATTATTTTTCTGGAGTTATATAATAATATGCGGTACAGGAGAGCATACTTCTACACCACACAGGGCAAACCCTGTGAAAATTATTTGGATTAAATATTAATAACCCCTTTATTTGGAGTAAATAATATACAGCACAGGACAGCACCACTGAACTTATATGGCAGCACCACTGGACTGAACATATACGGCAGTACCACTGTAATTACACAGCAGTATCACTGGATTTATATGCCAGTACCACTGGAATTATATGGCAGGATCACTGAAATTATACGGCAGGATCACTGGAATTATACGGCAGTACCACTGGAATTATACGGCAGTACCACTGCACATATACGGCAATATCACTGGACTGGATTTATACGCCAGTACCACTGGAATTATACGGTAGGATCACTGGAATTATACGCCAGTACCACTGTAATTATACACCAGTACCACTGGACTAATACGGCACTACCACTGGACATATACAGCAGTATCACTGGACTGGATTTATATGCCAGTACCACTGAAATTATACAGCAGGATCACTGGACTTATAATGCCAGTACCACTGGAATTATACGGCAGGATCACTGGAATTATACAGCAGTACCACTGGACATATACGGCAGTATCACTGGACTGTACTTATACGCCAGTACCACTGGAATTATACGGCAGTACCACTGGACTAATACGGCAGTACCACTGGACATATACGGCACTATCACTGGACTGGACTTTTACGCCAGTACCACTGGAATTATACGGCAGGATCACTGGACTTATACGCCAGTACCACTGGAATTATAAGGCAGAATCACTGGAATTATACGGCAGTACCACTGGACATATATGGCAGTATAACTGGACTGAACTTATACGCCAGTACCACTGGAATTATTCGGCAGGATCACTGGACTTATACAGCAGTACCACTGGACATATACGGCAGTAACACTGGACTGGACTTATACGCCAGCCCAGTACCACTGGAATTATTTGGCAGTACCATTGGACATATACGGCAGTATCACTGGACATATACAGCAGTATCACTGGACTGGAGTTATACGCCAGTACCACTGGAATTATATGGCAGGATCACTGGATTTATACGGCAGTACCACTGGACATATACGGCAGTATCACTGGACTGGACTTATATGGCAGAACCACTGGAATTTATACGCCAGTACCACTGGAATTATATGGCAGGATCACTGGAATTATACGACAGTACCACTGGACTTATACGCCTGTACCACTGGAATTATACGGCATGATCACTGGAATTATACGGCAGTACTGCTGGACATATACGGCAATATCAATGGACGTATATACAGCAGGATCACTGGACATATACGGCAGTACCACTGGACATATACAGCAGCACAGGGACACCACCACTGGACTGATGCAGCACAAGACAGCACCACTGTACTGGACTTATACAGCAACACTGGACATATTGCAGCAGAGGACACCACTACTGTGACTGGACTGATGCAGCACAAGACAACACCACTGGACTGATGCAGCACAAGACAGCACCACTGTACTGGACTTATACAGGAACACTGGACATATGGCAGCAGAGGACACAACCACTGTGACTGGACTTATACAGCAGCAGAGGACACAACCACTGTGACTGGACTGATGCAGCACAATACACCACTGGACTGATGCAGCACAACACAGCACCACTGGACTGGACTTATACAGCAGCACTGTACATATGGCAGCAGAGAACACCACCACTGTGACTGGACTGATGCATGATAACACAGCACCACTGGACTGGACTTATACAGCAGCACTGGACATATGGCAGCAAAGGACACCACCACTGTGACTGGACTGATGCAGCACAAGACACTACCACTGTACTGATGCAGAACACTGACAACGGAGACACGTCCTCTCTCTACACTCTCCAATGCCGGAGTGAAAATGGCAGCGATGCGCGGCTCCTTATATGGAATCCAAACCCCGCGAGAATCCGACAGTGGGATGATGACGTTTTGCCTTGTTCTGGTTTCCGAGTCAGGGGCGAAAACCCTAGCGTGACTCGGATCCGAGCTCGGGTGGTGAAGTTCGGCGGGTTCGGCTCTCAGGGAACCGAACTCGCTCATCTCTATTTAATAATGTGATTTTATTAGATTTGATCTTTTTATTCTTACATTTCAAATAATCGTTAACTCATTATTAACCATCAGAATGCCCTTCAAGTAAAATGGTTACTCTGTTTCACTGCAGATTTCACATTTTGTTAAGTATGTTAATGAGTGTATTTCTACAAATGTATTCTAGAAATGTTTGTTCTCTGTTTATAGGGTGGAAATTATGTAACTGTGTAAATGGAGTATGTCAATCACAACTGGTTTATTTCTAGCTGTGTGATCTTAAAAAAGGATGAGTTATAAAATGGACATGAGTACTTGTCGCCCACCGGAGACGTTCTGGACAATGTGATATTATTATCACTGACCCCCGCACATTTGGAACATTCTATGCTCCCTACAGAGTCAGTGATGTCACCCATGTGCATTGTCACCATGTCTGTGACTAAAGTTCCTGCAAACCACAGTGACTTCATGGGACAAAAGTAACAGTTTTTAAACATGATCTTCTAGTCTGAGACTTATTCCTATTTATAGCGTATGTGTGTCCCATGCACTATTACCGGCTCATTAAATATTCAAGGGGATTTCCAACCTCAGATCGCTTTACTGGCGTGTACTGATTCTTAGCGCATCCTTTACTAATTCCATTTTGTGGTCTCCTTCTGTTCATGTCATCAGGCACAGTTGTATTTTTTATATATTTTCAATATTACATTATTATTGAATATGCAAAATATAAACAAGCGTACATAAATAAAAAGGAGGGGGGACAAAGGTATAACAGGGGTGGTGGAGAGACAAGACACTCATACACAGAAGTAAAGTAAGGCAACAGTGGACAAAATTAAGGGGTCTATTTACTAAGCTTTGGAGAGAGATAAAGTGGACGGAGATAAAGTAACAACCAATCAGCTCCTATCATTTTTCAAACACAGCTTGTGACATGGCAGTTAGGAAGATGATTGGTTGGCACTTTATGGGTACTATGAAAAAATACGCTCACACATAGAAAATCGAGGTCTCTAGTCATTTAATTATCGAGTTCAGAGGAGGGAGATTCATTCATGTTAATGGGGAGAGGGGCAGGCAGGGCTGGACTGGCCTGCAGGGGTACAGGGGAAACCCCCCAGTGGACCCCATTGCCTGGGGGCCCACCTCCTCCTCTAAGATCAGGTTTCAGGCTGTGCACTTGAATTATACAGTACATCAGACATATGTTACCATATACCATACTTCCCAACTTCCGCGTTAACGCAGTCGGGACTATAGCATGGAGGAGCCGTGCGACGACCTGGAAATGGAGCGTGGTCTTGGTCGTGATGGGCGTGGCCTCACCAGAGTGGGCGTGGCATCACCAAATGGGCCATTTTCCAGCCTTTTGGGGTTGTGTCGAGCAGCCCCCTGCTCCCCTCCCTGCACTGAATGCATGCTGTGCGCGAGCATGTATGCAGTGAACACTGGCTGCTATGCAGAGCAGCGGGTGATCAAAGGCTCCCCCAACTCCCCCCCCCCCCGCCCCCCACCCACCCACGGGACACTGCTGCCCGCAGGAGCGACAGCTGGACAGTGTCCAAATAGAGGGACTGTCCTGCTGAAAGTGGGTCAGTTGGGAGGTATGCTATATTGCACAGGACTATGGCGTATTATCTACAGTGCATTACTGCTATTAATCTGGTACATTATCATGCATGGACTAGCAGTATTTACTAGTCCATGCATGATAATGTACCAGATTAATAGCAGGGGATCTTTGATCCTTGATAAATATATACAGATGGGTCCACAGTTATCTTGGCTAGTTTGCTGCACCTAGGCACAACATGATTTATTAACATAAACCCTTCATCTATTGTTCTCAGCTGCAATACAATACAGAGAACAATACAGCAGGGGATTAAATCATTACAGCAGGGGATTAAGTCTGACTGCCCAGTCTCAATTAATCCTATTAAAGGTCAAGATAAACATGGACCCATCTGTATAGCAGTATTTACTATATATATTTATCAAGGATCCCAGAAAATGCACTCTCTAATAGTTAGCTGGACCCACCCCCTCTGGGGATTGACCACACCCCTAAACATGGTCCCCTACCACTACATTGCCCTGGTGGGCCATTCATGCCCCAGTCTGACACCTGGGGCAGGTCACCACTGTGTTTTTGGAGGGAGCACCCCCACCCTCAGTTACATACAGATGCCATGGATACCATTCTACTAGAGGGGAGGAAAGAGCCATAGAATATGGGACATCTCGGGTCTCCATCTCATAGTGAAAGTGAGTCTTGCTAATAACCTTTTGGAACGGGTGGGAGCAGAGGACTTCCATTCCTGAGCAATGGTGGCTCTGGCCGATATGAGTATATAGCCAAGGACGTAGTGATCAGACTTAGGAACTGTAAAGGGGGTACCAAAGCAAAAAGGCAAGAGCAGGGTAAGACCGAACATATCCATGATGAGGGTAAACAGCTCTATCCTAAAGGGTCGCAACACAGGGCAGTCCTAACAGATATGCATAGGAGTGTGAAGGGTGCAGGCCGCACTGGGGTGTCACCCTTCCAGCGGGTGACATCAAAATGCAGATTCCGCCGTAGTGACAGGAGCCAGGCGCTGCAGTGTGACATCATCCTGTCACTGAGAAGGAGCCCACGGTGCTGCCAGAGTCTCCAGGAGCAGCCCGCACAGCCCTGGAGTGAGGTAATCAGGGGCTTCCCACAAAGCTATACCCCCATTAGTGACGCTTCCCATGAGATCATGCCCTCTTTTTGGCAGCTCAGGCTCTCTTGGCTGCACTGGGTGTCACAACCCCGTTACTGTCACTGCATAATGGTACCCTACCATGTGGCAAAGATGCCAACAAAGTTTAGAACACATTGGCCATATGTTATGGAATTTAGTGGGTGTTAAATAGAGTAAATTCAAAAACTTTATATGCTTTTCAGTGTGGTTGGTTTAATTAGATAGGCAGAACTAATGGAGGTGCTAAGGGGCACCAGACAAAATACTGCCTAGGAGGGCTTCAAATTGGTTAGGACCGTCTCCGGCCTTGTTACAGACTGTGGGGGACATGTACTAAGCAGTGATAAAAGTGGAGAAGTGAGCCAGTGGAGATGTTGCTCATAGCAACCAATCAGCATTGAAGTAACATTTATAATTTGCATACTATAAAAGTATACAGAGCAGCTGATTGGTTGCCATGAGCAACTTCTCCATTGGCTCACTTCTCCACTTTTATCACTGCTTAGTACATGTCCCCCTTTGTTTGAAAAATGACAGTTCAGGGCACTGATTGGTTGGTAGTTTATCTCACTCTACGAGGCTTAGTACATCTCCCCATAAGGAATATAGGGGGACATTTACTAAGCAGTTATAAGAGCAGTGAGCTAGTAGAGAAGTTGCCCCTGGCAACCAATCAGCACTGACGTAACATCTATAATTTGCATACTATAGAATGATACAGAGTTGCTGATTGGTCGATGGGGCCACTTCTCCACTGGCTCACTCCTCTGCTCTTATCACTGCTTAGTAAATGTCCCTCATATTTTGTTTCCACAGAAATCTACCCACCACCAGTTGTAACAAGCTCACAATATGCAAAGGCAATACAATCTCTCATTAGTATGTTCTGTGAGCCTCCAAAACTATAAACTGTTTTCTAATCTGAACCCTTTCGTGTTGTGCCCAGTATGATCAGACCATTTTCACATTTTCACAAAAAGTCTCTTTCACTAGGAATAACTTTATTTTAACACAGTGCAGAATACTTTTAAAAGCCCATCAAAAAAAAAAAAAATGTTTTGGAGACCTCCGGTCACAATACCGACGCTGAGATAGCGAATACTGAATAGCCCGCCGCTCGGCATGCCGACTAACAGGGACTATTCCCACTCGTGGGTGTCCACGACACCCACAGAGTGGGAATAGAACCTGCGGCGAACGCAGCTAGCCAACAAGAGGCTTAGTTGCGCTCGCCCCACACCACTGTGTACCTGTGTTACTTTGCGCCTACTGTTATCAGTATCCTGGTTAAGAACTCTCTGTGTGGCCACTTTTTTGACATCCGCTGTGCTCCTATTGTGACCACCATCCCCTATATCAGTAATTCCAGCCTTGACTTCACATGGCAGTGCCTTACAAGACCTCATATGGCCTATATAGCTATAGCTCATGGACAAAATAATGCTCCCTCCCTTGCTTAATACCAAACCTACCAAAGTATACGCTCCCAAAAGAAGAGCTTTGTCCCTAATCCGACAAAACTCTGACGATCTGCACAAACTTTGCCTTAGTGAAATGGGCAGCACAGGGGACGCAATGAAGGAATTCACTATAAATCTCCCAGTATAAACACGGTGGCACAGTGATAAGCATTTCTGTCCTACAGCACTGAGCTCAGGGTTCAGTTCCAACCAGGGCCCTATCAGTGTGGAGTTTGTTGGGGAGATGCAACAAGTCTTGGAGCACTGGTGTAACTACAGCCCCCACAGCCACTGCGGAGGCTGGGAGGCGACAGGCTTGGGGGACACGCACCAGATTCCTATGCGGACTAGCCATCCGCATGTAAATCTGGTAATGTCCCTCCTAAAATGGCCACCGCCTTGAAGGTGTCAGATGCTAGAGGTCATAATTGACCTCTAGCTTCTGACTTCTGTGACCCTGCACAAGGAGCGCTCAGCGCTGGCAACATGTTACACCCCTGGCCACGAGCATTACACCCCTGGCCACGAGCATGCCACCCATAGCATGAATCCCCTGGCAACAAGCATTACACCCCTGGCAACAAACATGACACCCAGAGTGTTAGCGGCGGGTCGCGCCGGCTCCCGGCCGTTGCTAGGCAACGGGGCTGGCACGTCACTTCCGCCGCTAACTCCTTGCTCCCGGCACTGCAGTACCGGCTGTTACGCCAGCTAACGGCAGGATGATTAGGATCTGGGGCTGGGCTGCCTGCTGATTGGGCTACAGGGGGTTCTTATTGGAGCCAGATTAGTACAGCCCTGCCAGTGATAGCTTCCTGTGGAGCTGTTTCCTGCCCCTGGATTGTTCCTTGCAGCCAGTTAATCCTGTGTCCTGGTGTCCGAAGCCTGATCATTGGAATTTTTATCCAGCCTTCCAGTCCTGTTATCCTGTATCTGCAGCCTTGGGGTTCCTGTTCCTTCTGCGTGCACCTTTACCGGAGTCGTGAGTAGCAGCTCTGCCGCACCTTACGGCTGTGGCCGTATTTATTCTTACTTTCTGGCTTTTGTGTTTCTCTGCGGAGGTTTCCGCTATTGCTGTCCTCACCGAATTACGACAGTGTTGTGTTTGGTGACCAGGCAGCATTACCTTGGTTACAGTTTTGTTGGCGGCCGCGTCGCACATATACTAGTTTATTGTTTTTTAGTGGTTTCCCCTGATTTTCTGGTGTGTCTGTCTTAATTAGTTTTCCACTTGTTCTCTCTCTGTCTCGGTTAACACCTTGTCACCTACTAAGACCGGGGGGCATCGGAGTCGGGCAGATATAATCCGCCCGTCAAACGCGGCTGCCGTGGGTCCAAGAAACCATAGTCTCGCAGGCGTTGACCGACCACTTAGGAGAGACAACGGAGTCAGGATTCCTGTTAGGTATTGCTGCGTATCACAGTTCTGTCGCAGCTTCACGCATCTGTACTTGGAAGTCTTCTGCCACCCTATCTCCTGGGTTCCAAGTACAGAGAACGTAACATTATCACCGGCCCAAAAAAAAAAACAATCAGGGTGGCCTTGAAATTCTGTCCTCATGAATCCATCAGTGCAAGGACAGAATCCCAGCCAGGTATTGGCCAGTCAGATTCAGAATCTCACTCAGATGGTGCAGGACCTTAACCTTCGGGTGAGGTCTCAGGAGGACCTTTTACGAGCTTCCCAGAGTGTGACTCCTGAACCTAAAATGAATCTTCCTGACTGCTTTTCGGGTAACCAGAAAGATTTTTTTTAATTTTCGGGAGATCTGTAAACTTTACTTTTGCTTAAGACCCCGGTCCTCAGGTACAGAGTCCCAGCGGGTGGGCATAGTTATGTCGTTACTTCAGGGGGACCCACAACTTGGGCCTTTGGGCTAAAACCCGAAGACGCAGCATTACTCATGGTGGATGCCTAACCGATAAGTGTTTTTTACAGAAATCTTATTCTGAATAAGATTTCTGTAAAAAACACTTATCGTTCCCTTTAATTTCTGTGTTATTCGATCAACTCCGCATCGCGGTCATTTTTCTAAAATTGATCTCAGAGGAGCGTACAACCTCATCCGGATCTTGGGGGTAATTCTGAGTTGATCGCAGCAGGAACTTTGTTAGCAGTTGGGCAAAACCATGTGCACTGCAGGGGAGGCAGATATAACATGTGCAAAGAGAGTAAGATTTGGGTGGGTTATTTTGTTGCTGTGCAGGGTAAATACTGGTTGCTTTATTTTTACACTGCAATTTAGATTGCAGATTGAACACACCACACCCAAATCTAACTCTCTCTGCACATGTTATATCTGCCTCTCCTGCAGTGCACATGGTTTTGCCCAACTGCTAACAAAGTTCCTGCTAAGATCAACTCAGAATTACCCCCAAGATCCGGGGATGATAGGAAGGTGGATTTTAGTACACAATCCGGACACTATGAGTATCTCGTGATGCCGTTCGGCCTGTCCAACGCTCCTGCAGTGTTTCAGGATCTTATAAATGATGTCCTCCGCGACTTCCTGGGGAAATTCGTGATTGTCTATTTGGATGACATCCTAATTTATTCTGAGTCTCCAGAACAGCATTATCTCCATGTTCGGCAAGTACTTCAGAAATTGCGGGAGAATCACTTGTATGCCAAGTTGGAGAAATGTGATTTTCATACTACGGAAGTGTCCTTTTTAGGATATATTATTTCTCCAGAGGGGTTTTTTATGGAACCTAAAAAACTTCAGGCAGTCCTGAATTGGGCCCAACCCAGGCAATTCAGAGGTTTTGGGGTTTTGCCAATTACTATAGACGTTTTATTCATGCTTTTTCTGAGTTGGTTGCTCCTATTGTGGCATTGACTAAAAAGGGCGCTGATCCTTCTAAGTGGTCGCCTCAAGCCGAGCATTCCTTCCAGGCTCTGAAACAGGCCTTTGTCTCGGCTCCTGTCCTTAGAAACCCGCTGTCACGATCCGGGTATCTGGACGCCATTTCTTACCTATCAGATGCCTCCTAAGGCTGGCTCAGCGCTCCAGGACCGGATCCCATCTGTTACCCTGATGTGCACATTCCCGCATCCTCTCCTGTCTCTCTGGACGCAGTCACAGTAACGCCTTACATCTGGCATGGCGTCTCCCGCGGCCTCCACCGCCGTCCCTGAGCTTCTGCATTCAGAGTGGCGATTACGTCAGCCGCGGCCTCCGCTGTGTCCGCGTGGTCGGATGTGCATCTGTCAGCCTGGCGTCTCCTGTCTCCGGTGGCCGGCGCCGCCATTACTGTTTTCCAGACCACATGGATTACAATCCAAACTTCCCTCCAAGTGTCTGCATGGGCGCAGCCATCTTGGATTCTGTCAGCTGATCATTCCTACCAATCCGTTGTCAGTTTTATTAATTTGCATAATTGTCTAGCCAATGCCTTCCTTGCTGCAGGTATAAATAGGTTGTGCCTGAGCAAGGAAGGCGTCAGTGCTTTGGTTGTCAAACCTAGTTCCAGTTTGTCTCTCTTCTGTGAATGTCTTCCAGGTTCCAGCTCCTGTCTCCAGACTTCTGCTATAGAGACCCGCACCAGCATTCCATCTGCGGTGTAGCCTGACTCTCCGATCCATTCTGGACTCACCTGTTTCCAGCTACAACATCACCTGCTTCCAGCTCAGCTTCCAGCAGTGTACAGCTTCTCTTAAAGGGCCGGTGTCCTTTCTGCAGTTTACCACTCTCCACCGGTATTATTATTTCTCCGCTCTCAAATTCTACATTTCATCTACATTGCATCGCTCTCAAGCTTTATTTATTATTTAACTGGTTCCAGCCAGTATCCACTCCGTGCCAACACCTGTCTGGTTCTAACCAGTACCCACAGCAGCATTTTATCTACAGCAGTCCAGCTTTCCCTGGAACACCAGCTGGTACGACCCTGGGCTTTCCTCATTGCTACAGTTGAGCCTGGTAAGGACTTTCCAACTTGCAGATAATAAGAACTGTCTCATACCACCAGAGCTCTGTGGCCCCTGAAACCCTGTAGTACCCAGGAACTGTATTATTATTTCTCTGCTGATTTTTATGTTACTTTTTACTGCTACTGTGATGCATGGAGTTTGTCATAAATAAATATCATTGACTTTTACTCAAGTTGTCGTGGTCACGCCTTCGGGCGGTTTCTCTTCATGTTACTTACATGTCCAGGGGTCTGATACAACCTCCCAGGTTCCGGTACATCTCAGCCCCTACAACTGAGGCTGCCTTCCGTCAGCTCAGGCCCTCAGTTGTGACACCCCAGCCCTGATCTTCCTTTTAACGTTGAGGTGGACGCCTCTGAGGTTGGGATGGGAGCTATTTTGTCTCAAGAAGACCCCGAGTCTCTGGTGTTACATCCTTGTGCCTTTATGTCCAAGAAATTCTCCTCTGCAGAGACCAACTATGATGTTGGTAATAGAGAATTGTTAGCGGTCAAGTGGGCTTTTGAGGAGTGGAGGCACTGGCTTGAGGGAGCAAAGCATACCGTCACTGTGTTTACGGATCACAAGAATTTACAGTACATTGAGTCTGCTAAACGGCTTAATTCCCAGCAGGCTCACTGGGCGCTGTTCTTTACCCGGATCAAGTTTATCATCACTTACAGGCCAGGTTTCAAATACACCAAGGCCGGTGCCCTGTCACGCTGTTTTCTTCCTGTTCACGATAACCATTCTCCTACTACTCCCATTATCCCAGCATCCTCTATCCGGACCGGCCTCACACAGGATTTACACACACAATTGGTTCAGCTTCAGCAGCAGGCCCCTAGGAACACTTCCATTGGCCGCCTCTTTGTTCCAGAGTTCTTCAGAGGCAGTGTCCTTGCCGAGTTTCACAATAGCAAGGTTGCGGGCCAACCTGGTGTTGCTAAAACGTTGGTGTTACTCTCTCGCTCGGTGTGGTGGCCTAATCATTCTAAGGATGTTAAGGAGTTTGTTCTCTCTTGTCAGGATTGTGCTAGGCACAAGGTGTCCCGGTCATTGCCCGTTGGGCAGCTCATGTCTTTAGCTATTCTAGTCAGGCCATGGTCACATATTTCCGTGAATTTCGTGGTGGATCTCCCACTCTCTTCTAGTTTTCAGGTGATCTGGGTGGTCGTAGATCATTTTAGCAAGATGGCCCATTTCATTGCTTTACCCCGATTACCGTCCGGTCAGGTTTTGGCAGTCTTGTTCCTCCGCCATGTTTTCAGGCTCCATGGATTACCCGTTGATATTGTCTCGGACCTGGGGCCGCAGTTTGTTGCCCATTTCTGGAAGCTCTTCTGTGCTTCGTTAAACATGAAACTCAGTTTAACCTCAGGATACCATCCACAGTCCAATGGGCAGTGGAGCGTGTTAATCAATCGCTGAAGCAATATCTGCATCTTTATACTGCCAAGCTTCAGAACAATTGGTCGGATTATCTTCCCCTGGCCGAGTTTGCTTACAATAACACCTGTCATTCATCCACCAAAGTGTCTCATAGTATCTGAGGTTGAAAAAAAGACAATTGTCCATCGAGTTCAACCTATTTGTGGTCTCCTATGCATGATGATTTGACTAAAATTTCTGACTGATGCTGCTGTCAGCCGTTGCATTTTATCCCTATTTATAGTAACTATAATGCATGACTATGCACCATACCCCTGGATATCCTTATCCATTAGGAATTTATCTAACCCATTCTTAAAGGTGTTGACAGATTCCGCCATTACAACTCCCTCGGGCAGGGAATTCCAAACACGTATTGTCCTTACCGTGAAAAAGCCTTTACGACGTATTGTGCGGAATCTCCTCTCCTCTAACCTGAGCGAGTGTCCACGAGTCCTCTGTGTTGATCTAACCAAAAACAGGTCCCGCGCAAGCTCTGTGTATTGTCCCCTTATATATTTGTAGATGTTGATCATATCCCCTCTTAGTCTCCGCTTTTCCAATGTAAACATGCCTAGTCTTTCAAGCCTTTCCTTGTATTCCATCGTCTCCATGCCCTTAATTAGTTTGGTCGCCCTCCTCTGTACCTTTTCTAGCTCCAGGATATCCTTTTTGTAGTACGGTGCCCAGAATTGTACACAGTATTCAAGGTGTGGCCTCACTAGTGATTTATATAACGGGAGTATAATACTCTCGTCCCTAGCATCAATACCCCGTTTTATGCATGCTAATATCTTATTAGCCTTCTTTGCTGCAGTCCTACTTTGGTACTACTGCTTAGCTTGCTATCTATGAGGACACCTAAGTCCTTTTCCAGTACAGAATCCCCTAATTTTACCCCATTTAGTAGGTAGGTGTAATTTTTGTTCTTGTTACCACAGTTCATTACCTTACACTTGTCTGTGTTGAAGCACATTCTCCATTTGGCTGCTCATGCTTCTAATTTAACTAAGTCGTTCTGAAGAGACTCGGCATCCTCCTCTGTATTTATAGCCTTACACAATTTGGTATCATCTGCAAAAATTGACACCATGCTCTCTAGACCTTCTGTTAGGTCACAAATACAAAGAAGGGTAAACTTATCTGGCGCTACTGATAGGTTAAAGATCCATACGAATAATCCTTCAGTACATGTCAGCTATGAGAACTTGTATCCACCCAAAAGTAAAACAAAGTTGCATATAGTGAAGTACAATTTTTAATTCTCGTCTTGGGTTAATAACAATTAAAACAAGTCACATATAAAAGCTCCACACACAACTACATAAAACAAATGGAAGCCTTAATGACTGTGATTGAATGATTTACCAGAAGCAAAGAACTGACAAAGCAGTTCAGTATCAGCATATGTGTAGTGGGTCCCGGGCTCCCACAGATATTATATCACCGCTGAATCAGCTTGCCTGGGTTTCACTTCGTCACTGTCACCTCGACCACCAAGTATCGATGTCCCCGTTTCCAACGCGTTTCCACCTCTAAAACTGAGGTCTTTTTCGCAGACTGCTAAATAAACTTGAAAGTTTGGGATTGGATATTAGGATTATTGAATGGATAAGATCTTGGTTGAAGGATAGAAAACAGAGAGTTGTGGTAAATGGAGTGCATTCACAGGAGGGAAATGTTACCAGTGGAGTACCCCAGGGATCTGTACTTGGACCAGTGCTTTTCAATATCTTTATTGGTGACATTGCAAATGGGATTAAAGGGAAAGTATGCCTTTTTGCAGATGACACAAAGGTATGCAACAGGGTAGACACACCAAGTGGGGTAAAACAAATGATTGAGGATCTAGGTAGACTAGAGGAATGGTCAAGAGTCTGGCAATTACAGTTTAATGCCAAAAAATGCAAAATCATGCACTTGGGTCTCAAAAATCCTAAAGCTAAATACAGTATTAATGGCACTATACTGGAAACTACTGAGGAGGAAAGGGATCTAGGAGTCACTATTTCAGATGACTTAAAGGCAGGTAAGCAATGTAACAAGGCAATGAGGAAGGCTAGTCAGATGCTTGGCTGCATTGGGAGAGGAATCAGCAGCAGAAAGAAAGAAGTAATAATGCCACTGTATAGGTCATTGGTACGGCCTCATCTAGAATACTGTATTCAGTTCTGGAGGCCATATCTTCAAAAGGATATTAATACATTAGAAACTGTACAAAGGAGGGCAACTAAAATGGTGCATGGCCTACATCACAAAACATACCCAGAAAGACTAAGAAATCTCAATATGTATAGTTTGGAGCAGAGAAGAGAAAGGGGCGACATGATAGAAACTTTCAAATATATGAAGGGTTTTAACAAAGTCCAGGAGGGAAACATTCTCCAAATGAAGAGAAGCAATAGGACACGAGGACATGCACTGAGACTGGAGGGGGGGAGGTTCAGGGGAAATTTGCGGAAAAATTATTTCACAGAAAGGGTAGTGGACAAGTGGAATAGCCTCCCATCAGAGGTGGTAGAGGCTAAGACAGTAGAGCAATTTAAACATGCATGGGATAGACATAAGGATATCCTTACAAAGAAATAAGGATCAAATAAGGTTAGTGATAAAAAAAAATAATATATAAAAAAAAAAAAAAGGGGCAGACTAGATGGGCCAAGTGGTTCTTATCTGCCGACAAATTCTATGTTTCTATGTTTCTATGTTTCTAAGGAGATTCAGGCCATGACAGCCCGGAATCTCTGGTAAATCATTCAATCACAGTCATTAAGGCTTCCATTTGTTTTATGTAGTTGTGTGTGGAGCTTTTATATGTGACTTGTTTTAATTGTTATTAACCCAAGACGAGAATTAAAAATTGTACTTCACTATATGCAACTTTGTTTTACTTTTGGGTGGATACAAGTTCTCATAGCTGACATGTACTGAAGGATTATTCGTATGGATCTTTAAGCTATCAGTAGCGCCAGATAAGTTTACCCTTCTTTGTATTTGTGGTTTGGTGTTTGGTGAAGGTGACGGGGAACCCTTCAAATAGGGTATTGCAGTCTGGCTGCACACTGTGTTTAAGCGCACCCTACTGTGATCACATTCCTGACTATTTATACGTTAAACTTCTGTTAGGTCGTTAATGAAAATATTGAACAATAGCAGTCCTAATACTGAGCCTTGCGGCACACCACTTAGCACTTCAGTCCAAGTTGAAAAAGATCCATTAACCACAACGCGCTGCTCCCTATTATCTAACCAGTTTTTGACCCAAGTGCATATTGTGCTTCCTAGCCCTGATTCTTGTAGCTTGTAGATAAGTCTCATGTGTGGTACAGTATCGAACGCTTTGGCAAAGTCTAAAAAGATTACATCCACGTCTTTACCCTGATCTAGGTTTGCGCTTACTGTTTCATAAAAGCCAAGTAAGTTGGTTTGACAGGATCTGTCCTTCATAAACCCATGTTGATTCCTTTTAATGACCTTATTGACTTCAAGGAACTTCTGAATACTATCTCTTAGAATACCTTCCAATACTTTCCCCACTATAGATGTAAGACTAACTGGTCTATAATTATCTGGTTCAGCTTTACTTCCCTTTTTGAATATAGGCACTACTTCCGCTATACGCCAGTCTTTGGGAACCATACCTGATATAACTGAATCCTTAAAGATCAAAGATAGCGGTTTTGCCAGTTCAGAGTGAAGCTCCATTAGAACCCTTGGGTGAATACCATCGGGCCCTGGTGATTTATTAATCTTTAAATGTTTTAATCGGTCACAGACTACTTCCTCGCTTAAATAAGTACCTATCAGTGGGATATTCTCATTATTGAGATTGTGTGTCAGTCCCCGAATTGGGTCCTCTCTAGTGAATACTGTTGAAAAAAACTCATTTAGTGTGTCCGCTATGTCATTATCATTTTTGCTTAAGACTCCCAACTTGTCTTTTAAAGGGCCTATACTCTCCTTCTTTAATCTCTTGCTATTAATGTATTTAAAGAATTTTTTGGGATTCGCTTTGCTTTCCTTTGCTACTAGTTTTTCAGTTTCTACTTTAGCCGCTCTTATTTCCTTTTTGCAAATTTTGTTACATTCCTTATAGTGCTGTCTCCATTCTTTCCGGTCCTGGGCTTCCATCCTAGAGCCAGTTCCTTTACTCCTAATAGTCCATCTTCTTCCCTGGCCCTAACTTCCCATCTCAGAGCTATTTGGAAGAAGGTACACCTTGCTCTTAAGAAAGCTGCCTTCCGGGAGAATTCTTTTCCGGATAGGTTCCGACGTCCATGCACCTTTAAGGTAGGAGACAAGGAGTGGTTGTCAACCCGTAACATCAAACTCCGACAACCTTCAGCTAAATTGGGACCCAGATTCATCGGGCCATTCCTTGTGATCAGAAAGGTCAATCCCTTGGTCTGCTGTATTTTCTGGTCCATTGGAAGGGGTACAGCCCAAAGGAAAAATCTTGGGTCCACGACAGGGATTTACACGCCCCTAGACTAAAAAAAATGTTTTTTTTGGGAATTTTCTCATAAACCTGGGTTTGGGGGTTACTTGACCCCTCCTAAAGGGGAGGGCTACTGTTAGCGGCGGGTCGCGCCGGCTTCTGACCATTGCTAGGCAACGGGGCCGGCGCATCACTTCCGCCGCTAACTCCCTACTCCGAGCCTGTTGCCTAGCAACTGAAGATGCCGGAGGGCCGCCCGGCACTGCAGTCCCGGCTGTTACTAAGCAGCCAGGACACCGCCCGCTGCGCGCCAGCTATTGGCAGGATAATTAGGATCTGGGGCTGGGCTGCCTGCTGATTGGGCTACAGGGTTTTTTTATGGGAGCCAGATTAGTACAGCCCTGCCAGTGATAGCTTCCTGTGGAGCGGTTTCCTGCCCCTGGATTGTTCCTGTGCAGCCAGTTAACGCTGTATCCTGAGTCCTGGTGTCCGGAGCCTGATCATTGGAATTTTTAACCAGCCTTCCAGTCCTGTTATCCTGTATCTGCAGCCTTGGGGTTCCTGTTCCTTCTGCATGCACCTTTACCGGTGTCATGAGTAGCGGCTCTGCCGCACCTTACGGCTGTGGCCATATTTATTCTTACTTTCTGTCTTTTGTGTTTCTCTGCGGCGGTTTCCGCTACTGCTGTCCTCGTCGGATTATGACGGTGTCATGTTTGGTGTTCGGGCAGCATTACCTTGGTTACCGTTTTGTTGGCGGCCGTGCCGCACATATACTAGTTTATTGTTTTTTAGTGGTTTCCCCCGATTTTCTTGTGTGTCTGCCTTAGTTAGTTTACCCCTTTTTGTCTCTCTGTCTCGGTTAACGCCTTGTCACCTACTAAGACCGGGGGGCATCGGAGTCGGGCAGACATAATCCGCCCGTCAAACGCAGCTGCCGTGGGCCCAAGAAACCATAGTCTCGCAGGTGTTGACCGACCACTTGGGAGAGACGACGGAGTCAGGATTCCTGTTAGGTATTGCTGCGTATCACAGTTCTGTCGCAGCTTCACGCATCTGCACTTGGAACTCTGCTGCCACCCTATCTCCTGGGTTCCAAGTACAGTGGCCCTCATTCCGAGTTGTTCGCTCGCTAGCTGCTTTTAGCAGCATTGCACACGCTAGGCCGCCGCCCTCTGGGAGTGTATCTTAGTTTAGCAGAATAGCGAATGAAAGATTAGCAGAACTGCTACTAAATAATTCTTTGCAGTTTCTGAGTAGCTCCAGACCTACTCACAGATTGCGATCAGCTCAGTCCGTTTAGTTCCTGGTTTGACGTCACAAACACGCCCTGCGTTCGGCCAGCCACTCCCCCGTTTCTCCAGACACTCCCGCGTTTTTCTCTGACACGCCTGCGTTTTTTAGCACACTCCCGGAAAACGCTCAGTTACCACCCAGAAACGCCCCTTTCCTGTCAATCATTCACCGATCAGCAGTGCGATTGAAAAGCGCCGCAGGATCCACAGCAAAACTGCTAAGTTTTTAGTTAAATAACTAAGTGCATGCGCCCTGCGTGCCTTGCGCATGCGCAATTAGCAAAAAATCGCAGCATTGCGAAAATCGGCAACGAGCGAACAACTCGGAATGACCCCCAGAGAATGTAACACAGAGCACGAAACCCTTGGCATGGAGCATTACACCGCTGGCAATGAGCATGACACCCCCAGAGCATGAAATCCCTGGCAATGAGTATTACACCCCTGGCCACCGACATGACACCCAGAGCATGAAACCTCTGGCAACGAGCATGACACCCAGAGAATGAAACCCTTTCAACAAGCATTAAACCCCTGGCAATGAGCATTACACTCAGAGCATGAAACCCCTGGCAATGAGCATATGACACCCAGTGCATGAAACTCCTGGCAACAAGCCATTACATCCCTGGCAACGAGCATGGAACCCAGAGCATGAAACCAAGCAGGTAATTTATTTTTATTATTATTATTATTATCCTTTATTTATATGGCGCCACAAGGGTTCCGCAGCGCCCAATTACAGAGTACATAAACAAATAATCAAACAGGAAAACAGCAACAGTTGATGACAGTATAGGACAAGTACAGGGTAAATAAACATAGTTACATCAGCAGATGACACTGGAATAAGTATCAGGTGGCAGAAGACTGCTGGATTTGGTGCAGTTGAAGATTATTAAAGTAAGAAAGGATAAGCACATGAGGGAAGAGGGCCCTGCTCGTGAGAGCTTACATTCTAAGCTCTCACGAGCAGGAAGTGCCGTTCGTGAGCTCTGATTGGCTCACGAACCGGCACTTCCTCTATTAGACCCGCGGCCGCCGGAGATGATGCAGGAGGGACACAGGAGAGGCGCGCGCTGTGCCCTCCGTGTCCCTCCAACACAAACCAGCGGGGGAGCGGCGGCGGTGGGGGAGGGGGCATATCTGGCACTGGGGGGGAAATACCTGGCACTGGGGGCATATGTGGCACTGGGGGGAATATCTGGCACTGGGGGCATATGTGGCACTGGGGGGGGGGAATCTGGCACTGGGAGCATATCTGGCACTGGGGGGGGGAATATCTGGCACTGGGGGCATATGTGGCACTGGGGGGAATATCTGGCACTGGGGGCATATGTGGCACTGGGGGGGGGGGAAATCTGGCACTGGGAGCATATCTGGCACCGGGGGGGAATATCTGGCACTGGGGGCATATGTGGCACTGGGGGGGGGGATATCTGGCACTGGGGGCATATGTGGCACTGAGGGGGAATATCTGGCTCTGGGGGGGTATATGTGTACCTGGCACATAGGGGGGGGGGCTATATTGTGCACTGGGGTCATGTGAGTACCTGGCACCGTGGGGTAATATCTGGCACTGGGGACATATGTGGCACTGGGAGCACAGCCCTAGCAACGAGCATGACACCCAGTGCATGAAACCCCTGGCGCTGAGCATGACACCCAGTGCATGAAACACCTGTCAACGAGCATGACACCCAGTGCATGATACCCCTGGCAACGAGCATGACACCCTGAGCATGAAAACCCCTGGCACCGTGCATGGAACCAAGAGCATGAAACCCCTGGCAACGAGCATGACACCCAGTGCATGAAACCCCTGGCAACGAGCAGGTAATTTAAAAGTAATTTCAAGCCTTACTGTAGGACTTAATGTGTAATGAGCATTACGGTGTGTGGCATAATGTATCACGGACATTGCGGTGTGTGTCATAATGTGTCACAGGCATTACGGTGTGTGGCATACTATATCACGGGCATTGTGGTATGTGGTATAATGTCTCAGGGTCATTGCAGTGTGGCATAATGTATAACGGGCATTGCGGTGTGTGGCATAGGGTATAACGGGCATTGCGGTATGTGTCAGGCATTACGGTGTGTTGTATACTATATCACGGGCATTGTGGTATGTGGTATAATGTATCAGGGGCATTGCAGTGTGTAGCATAATGTATAACGGGCATTGCGATTCCTGTCATAATGTGTCGGGGGCATTACGGTGTGTGGCATAATGTGTCGGGGGCATTATGGTGTGTGCATATTGTGTCATGTGCATTATTGTGTGTGGCATAATGTCTAAGGGCCATTGCAGTATGTGGCATAATGTATACTGGGCATTACTATAAGGAGGAAAAATTACAAATAATGTAAGGGGCATGAATCAGGATTATTTTTCTTTCCCGTGGTGGCTAACGTCTGGGCGTGCAGGTTGGAAAACTGGGGTATAGCGTAGTCTTTTCCTGCAATGCCACGCCCCTTTATGTGAAGCCACGCCCATCCCAATGAAGCCACACACCCTATTTTGCGGCACACGCACATTTATCCCTTTAATAGTGCCAATTATGGGGGATGGGGGGCGCCGAATAATTTTTTGGCTTGGGGGAGAAAAATTTCTAGTTACGCCACTGGTAAAGGGAGATAAGGTCAGAGCTGTAGATGGGAGAGGAGTGGGTGAGGGCTTTGTAAGCGAGTGTGAGAAGCTTGAAATGGATTCTGAAAGGGAAGGGGAGCCAGTGAAGGTCTAGTAAGAGAGGACAGGTGGACGTAGTGCGTTTGGTGAGGTAGATGAGCCGGGCAGCAGCATTGAGGATAGATTGGAGTGGAGAGAGGTATTTGTCAGGAATGCCAGTCAGGAGGAGATTACAGTAGTCCAGTCTGGAGATGACCAGTGAGTGGATAAGAGTCTTAGTAGCATCCTGGGTCAGAAAGGGTCTGATCCTGGAAATATTTTTTAGATGAAAACGGCAGGTTTGTGAGAGGTGCTGAATGTGTGGTTTGAAGGAGAGGGAGGAGTCAAGGATTACTCCAAGACAGCGCACTTGGGGGCTAGAGGAGATAGTAGTGCCATCAATAGATAATGAGATTGTAAGAGGTGAGGTTATGCGGGAGGGAGGGAAGATGATCAGCTCGGTCTTAGACATGTTAAGTTTAAGAAAGCGCTGGAACATCCAGGAAGAGGTAGCAGAGAGACAGTTGGAGATACGAGTGAGGAGAGCAGGGGAGAGGTCTGGAGAGGAAAGATAGATTTGGGTGTCATCAGCATAGAGATGATATTGGAAACCAAAAGAACTAATGAGCTTACCTAGTGAGGATGTATAGAGAGAGAAGAGAAGAGGACCAAGGACAGAAACTTGGGGTACCCCTACAGTTAGTGGAAGTGAGGGGGAGGTGGAGTCATGAGAGGAGACAAAGAATGAATGATCAGAAAGGTAGGAGGACAGCCAAGTGAGGGCAGTGTCACGCAGACCAATGAAGTGAAGGATTTGCAGTAGGAGAGGATGGTCCACAGTGTCAAAAGCAGCAGAGAGATCAAGTAGAATAAGTAGAGAGAAGTGTCTCTTAGATTTAGCAGCATGGAGGTCATTGCATACTTTTGTAAGGGCAGTTTCAGTGGAGTGGAGAGGACGGAAGCCAGACTGGAATGGGTCAAGCAGTGAGTGTGAGTAAAGAAAGGAAGTAAGGCAGTTGTAGACAGTACGCTCAAGGAGTTTGGAGACAAAAGGTAGGAGAGAGATCGGTCGGTAGTTGGAGAGAGTGTTTGGATCAAGGGTAGGTTTTTTAGGAATAGGAGAGATGAGTGCAGCCTTACTGTGGGGCATAATGTGTCAGGGGCATTGTGGCATGTGGCATAATGTATCACAGGCATTACTGTCCGTGGCATAATGTATCACGAGCATTGCGGTATGTTGTGTAATGTGTCAGAGGCATTGTGGTGTGTGGCATAATGTGTCAGGGGCATTGTGGTGTGTGGCATAATGTGTCACAGGCATTACACTGTGTGGCATAATCTGTAAGGGGCATTATTATAAGGAGGAAAAATGACAAATAATATAAGGGTCATGAACTATGGTTTTTTTTTTCTGTGGTGGCCAATATCTGGGCATGCAGGTTGCAAAACTGGGGTATAAGGTATTTTCCTGCAGTGTCACACCCCTTGCAATGAGGCCAAGCCCCGTGCGCAAATTCTTTATGTTTTAAATGGCAGTGGGGGGAGGGTGGCGGAAACTTTTTTGGCTTGGGGGAGCAAAATTTTTAGTTACTCCACTGAGAGAAATCGCTTACAGGAGCCAATCCCTGACTCACAGCTGAGTGCATAGAGCAGCGGCCTCTCCACCCCGAGCTCCACCTTCCCTCACGCTGTTTCCTGCCTGCGGCTTATGGTACTGCCCCCAGTCACTGATAGGCAGGGAGCAAAGCAATGAGGTCACTGCATTCCCAACCTATCAGTGACAATGAAGTGCAGCATTGGGTGTAGACAGTGCCAGACTGTGGCCCACTTGGGATAAAACAGTGGTAGGGCCCATGTCATGCTCCAGACTGTGGTCCTGCTCCACCGAGCAAATTACCCTCTTATAGAGTAACAATGTATTATTTGAATGCAGTCTGGAACAAGAACCATAACAGAGGAGGAGGGGACCTCAGACTGTGGGACCCACCAGGAATTTCCCCTGTTGCCCAGCAGGCCAGTCCAACTTTGGGTGTAGAGGCGGACTCCAGCTTCTCTAGTGGTGGTAGGAGGAGGGGGCTGATAGATGAATGTGTGTATATATTGGGGGGCACTCCGGGTGCCATGGAACACTGCTATACCACTGCTTCTGCCTTTGGTAAAACAAGGCTAAAATAAAGTGACAACTGTATAAACTGATTATTCCATCAGAATGGACTGCGCTCTAGAAAGAGCTTGTCCAGAGGATGAACAGATAAAATGTTTACGTGTAGCAACATTAAAATAACTAGATTTACAATACACGGTTCGCCTCCTGCGCTACAGATCCATGTCCTCATTGTATGAAGAGCAGCTCCCATTCAGCACCTTGACACCAGATGGGAGATTTGGCAGCCGGCTCCCTTTCCTTGTGTAATCCAAACCAGTGCCTCATTTCACAGATATGCTCAAATTCTGCTGGCCCTCGCACAGCCTTCTGATCTTACACTCAGCCGCGCTGCAAGTTTCAGCCAGATCGCTGGCACACACCTTTCTCTTTCTCTTGCTAGAAGGAAGCCAGTGGCTGGAACAAAGCTGAGATGAAACGTTCCGGACAATATAAATCTCATTCCAGGGCTATTTAGTGTGTCATTCTTCCAGGGCGGTGAAGCAGGAGTGAAATTTTGAAATACATCCACATGTCTGCTAATATAGATACACATAATACAGCAATTAGAGCATATGCAAATGATGAAGCCGTACGTGACTGCTACCAATCAGTCGGCTGAAGCAGTTAGACATGTTGCGACCGTAGTGGATGGAAGGAAGGTAGCATTATATTATTATCTTATATTTATAAGGCGTTACAAAATCTTGCAGAGTTGTAGACAGGGGGGGAGCACATTTACAGATCAAAACATGAATGCAGTGTACAAAGTTATACTATGCACAAACAGCTACAAGTTCTAGAGGACATAACAAGTAATGCAGATAAAGACATTCATGAGAACCGCGAGCATACATGGACACAGATGACTAGAATAATAAATGCAAGGATGTCATTAGCGGAATAAATCACATAACATAGAAACAAACAAGACAGGTACATTTATGAAAATCAAGCACAAATGCATAATAAAAGTAGTAATCAAGCTCAATTAAATACAAATATCCATAGTCTTCCCCTTTAAAAGATCAAATGGGAATCTGCTTTGGTGCTGCGGGTCAACAGCAAATATTTAAATAAAGAGAATAGACTGCAGCAGTCACAATCAGGGCCGTGGAATGCAGCCTGGTTGCTGGGGGAGCGGGAGGAAGGAGGAGGGTGAGACCAAATCTGGGGAAATCCTGAGCACACCTCCTCAAAAATATGCAAGAATATTTTCCCCAATGCCACTTCAACCGCACAGGGGGGACGTTTAGAGCCTGTGCCTGGCCCCTGCTGGACCCTCCAACAAGCCTTGGCCTCGGTAATTAGTACCCAGGTATATAATCCCGGCTGTTGGGATGCCAGCAGTCACATGACTGACACCGGCATCCCATCAATGAGAATGCCGACAGAGGACAGGGTAATTATTTTTTCCCCTACCCTAACCTGCCTGGGGTGGCGGCAAGTACTAAGATTCAGGGGGTGGCGGCTAGGGCTAAGACTCGGGGGTGGTGGCTAGGGCTAAGACTTACCATAGGAATGTCGGCAGTAAGTGTTCCTGCACCAGGATTCTGAGTGGTGGCGCATTCTGGCATCAGTCACATGACTTCCGGCATCCCGTCTGAATGAAATGGGTGGAATCCTGAATGAAATGGGTAGAATTTTTTCTATCATCACTAAAGTGTTTCCAAGGGCAGATAGTGGCATTGCCAGGCCCCTGAGAAAATCTGGGTAGGTCTGGCAATGCTGGCCTCTATTCAGGTGGGGCCTCTGATGAGCATGCCCTGTGTTATTTATCAGCAGCACATTATTGCTTTGCACGTGTACCAAATCTCACAACTGTCCCGATTTTGGTGGGACAGTCCCGTTATAACGGTCTGTCCCGCTGTCCCACCCGCGGGTCGCAGTGTCCCGCGGTGGGGTGGGGGGCAGTTTGGAGATCCCCCTCTGTCACTCGCTGTGCACAGACAGCAGTTTACTGAGCACTGTCCATGCCCCCATAGTGACAAAAATGGGGTGTGGCATGCAATCGTGGTGCGTGCCACGAGGCCAAGCCCCCAATTTTGGTGCGCGTTTATGTCCCTTTGTCTCTCCCAGAAGTTGTGAGGTATGGTTTACCACTATAATAAAACTTGAAAACATCCTCTTACTATACTGTATAACGGGCAGGGCCCTCCTTCCTCATGTTCTCTCTTTAACACGATCCCTGCCATCTATGCTCCTTGTCTTTTGTCTCCAAGTCCATTCAGTGATGATACTGTATGCTCACTTTGTGTACAGGCCAATCAAATGCCAAACTGCCACCGCTACCTCCCTACCACTGCTGCCTGCCCTACAAGATAGGAACTTTCCCTACTACCATGTCCTTTGTACGGCGCTGCGAAACACCTACTGTCCTTTGTACGGCGCTGCGAAACACATGTGGCGCCTTATAAATAAAATGTAAAATGTAATAATAATACCATCCAGTGTCTGCATTATAGCTAGCCTGTCATCATATTGCTTTGTATTGTTCCTAGTTATATACTTGATATCGTATTGTACATGTATCTCAAGTCACACGGTTATTACATGTGTTCCTTGCAAGGTGCTGTGGACACTATGTGGGGCATTAAAAATTACAGATAATAACAACACTCAACTTACCAGCTACTGTATAATTAATATTGTCTACTCCTACGTCTCCAAGTACAGCCTGTGCCGAAGTAATTCAGTAGCAGTCGATAGATCTGTCATTCTCGCAATATACTGCACTGACCTTTGCCGTGTAGAAGAGAGTACAGAGATGGTTTGTCTCAGACTCTAAATGGCGAGATTTACTGCGTGTTTACACAGAGAAGCTCTGGTGGAGCGAAGTCGGAATATAACTGCACACGTCGCCTTTTCTCATCATCTTCACAGAGACTTTCCTTGGCTAAATATTAGGGATGTGCGCTGTGCCATTATTCGGGTTTTGTGTTTTGGTTGTCGATCTCCTACGTGTTTTGGATCTGCATAGGTTTTTCCAAAACCGCCCTTGTGAGTTTTGGTTTTGGATTTAAAAAAAATATATCATAAAAACAGCTAAAATAAAAGAATTTGGGGGTGTTTTTGTTCTTACGGTATTAATAACCCCGACATTCATGTCCACTAATTTCCAGTCTATTTTGAACAGCTCACAATATTGTTTTCATCCAGTTTAGGCCAAAAGGTTGCACCAAGGGAGCTGGATGACTAAGCTAAGCGACAGAAGTGGGTGGAACTGTCCTTGGGCCCTCCCACCCACCCTTATGTTGTATATTACACAGGACATGCAAAGTTTAGCAAACTAATCCTTTCAGCGACAGGGACTGTCACTTGTGGCTGAAATGATTGGTTTGTTTGGACCCCCACAAACAAAGCTGGCAATGGGCAGTGTACAAACTGGCTTTAGTAATCTAAATGGGAACGATGTCGTCATCATCATCCGATTCCTCACCCAACATCAGTGTGTTCTTCACAGACTATTAATTATTCCCCGCTGGAATCCATTGTCACAGGTTCCTCTCTAATTTTTGAAGGTAATTGCTGGTAAGGGTCTTCCTTGTGAAATTTGTAATTAATTTTGATGAACATCATCTTCTCCACATTTAGTGGAAGTAACCTCCTACACCGATCACTGACAAGGTTACCGGCTGCACTAAACACTCTTTCTGAGTACGATATGGAGGGGGGGCAACTTAAGTAAAACAAAGCCAGTTTGTGCAAGGACCTCCAAATTGCCTCTTTTTCCTGCCAGCATTGAAATGACTATCACTGAAATAATCAGCAACCATTCTTTCTATGGTGACAGCATCATATGCAGTGACAGTAGATATGTCAGTAATTGTAGCAGCTCCTTCAGTCTGTGCCAGATGTCAAAACTTGTTCCTGACTGATCTGCATCACCGCCAGCGGGTCTCTTTTGAAAATATATTTTTTTCCTTGCGGCCGCAGTTGCCGGAGAAAATGAAGGAGGAGATGTTGCCATGTCACGTTCCGCTTGAGCTGACAATTTTTTCACCAACAGCTCTTTGAATTGCTGCAGATTTGTGCCCGTTGGAAAGAAAGACACAACGTATGACTTAAACCTAGGATCAAGTACCGTTGCCAAAATATAGTGTTCTGATTTCAACAGACTGACGACCCTTGAATCCTGGCAAAGCAAATAAAGGGCTTTATCTACAAGTCTGACATACATAGCGAAATAGCTCCATTTCAGCTCCTCCTTCACTTTCTCCAGCCGCTTTTGCAAAAGCCTGATGAGGGGAATCACCTGACTCAAGCTGGCAGTGTTCCGAACTAACTTCCCATGTGGCAACTTCGAAGGGTTTGAGAACCTTGCACAACACGGAAATTATTCTCCACTGTGATTGACTCAGGTGCATTCCCGATCCTTTCCCTATGTCATAGGTGGATATGTAGGCTTGAATGGCCTTTTGCTGCTCCTCCATCCTGAAGCATATAAAGGGTAGAATTCCACCTAGTTACTACCTCTTGCTTCAGATGATGGCAGAGAAAATTCAAGAGTGTTTGCTGGCACTCCAGTCTTCGACATGCAGTTGCTGAATGTTGAAAATGTCCACAAATTTTTTCAGGCCATCAGCAGCATCTCCTGTGCGCCCCTGTCATTTAAAAAAAAAAAATTGTCACCACCAAATTAATTGTGTGAGCAAAATATGGGACACGTTGGAATTCGCCCAGATGTAATGCTCTCACAATATTGGTGGTGAGAGTCCAAGTGAAGTAAGCCATTGTGCAATGATTTCCATGAATTTTTCTAAGAGGTTCTCAGCGGTGTGCTTCTTACTGAAACCGGTGATACACAGCGTAACCTGCCTAGGAACGAGTTGGCATTTGTGAGATGATGCTGGCTCTGCGGAAGGCAATACATCTACCCAGTGGGCTGTCACAGTCATATAGTCTTTATTTTGCCCTGTTCCACTTGTCTACATATCCGTGGATAAGTGGACAGTGGGTACAGCGGCATTTCTGAGGACACTTTTTTTAATGTCCTTGTACAGGCTGGGAATTGCTTGTTTAGTGAAATGGAATCTATATGGAATTTGGTACCGGGGACACAGTAAGTCAGTTAATTGTATAACTCCCACTGCAGTGTTGGCGGATACTGGATGCACATTTAACACCACTAGTTGTTATGGCCTCAGTAATTTGCTTTGCAACTGGGTGACTGCTGTCTTACTTCATCTTCTTTGCAAAGGACTGTTGAACAGTCAATTGTTTTGTTAAACTTCAAGTAGTCTTGCTGGTCCTCTCCTGGGATGAATATCGACTCCCAGCAGCAACAGTAGGCATAGCAATCAAGGATTCTCTGGAGGAATTGGATACAGGACTACTTCCGATCCTGATTGAGGAGGAAATTGACCATGGGGGTGTTGGTAGTGGGGACTGCAGGCGCTTGGATTTAACAGAGAAAAGGGAGCTAGGTGTCGCTGGACTGATTACTTTCCTCGCCCAAGTTTATGAATGTGTCAACAACTTGTGATATATTATGCGGTGCAAGTGTCATAACAGGGAGGAAGTTCCTAGGTGTTACGGTCCCTAACTCTACTTACAACGGCTTTACAAAGGCTACAAATGGCTACAGAGTATTTGTCCGGGTGTGGGGAGAAATAATTCCACACAGAAGAGGTGGATTATTTTGTCTTTTGCCCAGGCATGATTTTTCATACAATGGGCAACAACTGTCTCCACTGGAGCCTTATTTAAACAAACCACATCCCCATCATCAAAATCCTCATTGTCAACATTCTCATTTGCGCCAGCTACACCAATATCCTCCTCATTCTGGAGTACTTCTACAGTGACATCCTCAATCTCAATGTCTGCACGTTGACTGGCGCTGCTCCTCATAACACTTGCAGAGGGCATGCAAATGGTGGAAGGAGACTCCTCTTCCCGTACAGTATTGGAAAGATCAGGCTTATACATCGCAACCGTGGACACGGCATTGAAATGACTATCACTGAAATAATCAGCAACCATTCTTTCTATGGTGACAGCATCATATGCAGTGACAGTAGACATGTCAGTAATTGTAGTAGCTCCTTCAGTCTGTGCCAGATGTCAAAACTTGTTCCTGACTGATCTGCATCACCGCCAGCGGGTCTCTTTTGAAAATATATTTTTTTCCTTGCGGCCGCAGTTGCCGGAGAAAATGAAGGAGGAGATGTTGCCATGTCACGTTCCGCTTGAGCTGACAATTTTTTCACCAACAGCTCTTTGAATTGCTGCAGATTTGTGCCCGTTGGAAAGAAAGACACAACGTATGACTTAAACCTAGGATCAAGTACCGTTGCCAAAATATAGTGTTCTGATTTCAACAGAATGACGACCCTTGAATCCTGGCAAAGCAAATAAAGGGCTTTATCTACAAGTCCGACATACGTAGCGGAATAGCTCCATTTCAGCTCCTCCTTCACTTTCTCCAGCCACTTTTGCAAAAGCCTGATGAGGGGAATCACCTGACTCAAGCTGGCAGTGTTCCGAACTAACTTCCCATGTGGCAACTTCGAAGGGTTTGAGAACCTTGCACAACACGGAAATTATTCTCCACTGTGTTTGACTCAGGTGCATTCCCGATCCTTTCCCTATGTCATAGGTGGATGTGTAGGCTTGAATGGCCTTTTGCTGCTCCTCCATCCTGAAGCATATAAAGGGTAGAATTCCACCTAGTTACTACCTCTTGCTTCAGATGATGGCAGAGAAAATTCAAGAGTGTTTGCTGGCACTCCAGTCTTCGACATGCAGTTGCTGAATGTTGAAAATGTCCACAAATTTTTTCAGGCCATCAGCAGCATCTCCTGTGCGCCCCTGTCATTTAAAAAAAAAAAATTGTCACCACCAAATTAATTGTGTGAGCAAAATATGGGACACGTTGGAATTCGCCCAGATGTAATGCTCTCACAATATTGGTGGTGAGAGTCCAAGTGAAGTAAGCCATTGTGCAATGATTTCCATGAATTTTTCTAAGAGGTTCTCAGCGGTGTGCTTCTTACTGAAACCGGTGATACACAGCGTAACCTGCCTAGGAACGAGTTGGCATTTGTGAGATGATGCTGGCTCTGCGGAAGGCAATACATCTACCCAGTGGGCTGTCACAGTCATATAGTCTTTATTTTGCCCTGTTCCACTTGTCTACATGTCCGTGGATAAGTGGACAGTGGGTACAGCGGCATTTCTGAGGACACTGAGGACACTTTTTTTAATGTCCTTGTACAGGCTGGGAATTGCTTGTTTAGTGAAATGGAATCTATATGGAATTTGGTACCGGGGACACAGTAAGTCAGTTAATTGTATAACTCCCACTGCAGTGTTGGCGGATACTGGATGCACATTTAACACCACTAGTTGTTATGGCCTCAGTAATTTGCTTTGCAACTGGGTGACTGCTCTCTTACTTCATCTTCTTTGCAAAGGACTGTTGAACAGTCAATTGTTTTGTTAAACTTCAAGTAGTCTTGCTGGTCTTCTCCTGGGATGAATATCGACTCCCAGCAGCAACAGTAGGCATAGCACTCAAGGATTCTCCGGAGGAATTGGATACAGGACTACTTCCGATCCTGATTGAGGAGGAAATTGACCATGGGGGTGTTGGTAGTGGGGACTGCAGGCGCTTGGATTTAACAGAGAAAAGGGAGCTAGGTGTCGCTGGACTGATTACTTTCCTCGCCCAAGTTTATGAATGTGTCAACAACTTGTGATATATTATGCGGTGCAAGTGTCATAACAGGGAGGAAGTTCCTAGGTGTTACGGTCCCTAACTCTACTTACAACGGCTTTACAAAGGCTACAAATGGCTACAGAGTATTTGTCCGGGTGTGGGGAGAAATAATTCCACACAGAAGAGGTGGATTATTTTGTCTTTTGCCCAGGCATGATTTTTCATACAATGGGCAACAACTGTCTCCACTGGAGCCTTATTTAAACAAACCACATCCCCATCATCAAAATCCTAATTGTCAACATTCTCATTTGCGCCAGCTACACCAATATCCTCCTCATTCTGGAGTACTTCTACAGTGACATCCTCAATCTCAATGTCTGCACGTTGACTGGCACTGCTCCTCATAACACTTGCAGAGGGCATGCAAATGGTGGAAGGAGACTCCTCTTCCCATACAGTATTGGAAAGATCAGGCTTATACATCGCAACCGTGGACACACTTGGACTCTCCTTGGGGATTGGTGATATTTCTGAATGCACAGTTGGCAAGTTTCATTTTTGTAACTTTTACAGGGAGGAGGGCTAACATCATCATTATGAGATGCAGAACCACCAGTCATAAACACAGGCCAAGGCCTTAGCCTTTCCTAGCCACTTTGTGTAGTGAATGGCATAGTGCCAATTTTCTGTTTCTCGCCAGCTAAGTTTACTTATTTTTAATTTATCACCGCAAAATATTGCTTCTTTGATTTTACATGTCCTCTACGCCACTGGGCATCAGCATTAACAGATGATGTTGACGGACTTGCATTGTCAATGTCATGACTGGTGGCAGCAGCTTCAGCACTAGTAGGAGGAACCGGTTCCTGATCTTTCAATAGTTTGTCCTCCATTTCTATCAACACGAAGTGGGGTACAGCAACAGTGTCGCACACTGCAGTTGACCTTCACCTACAGCGTCGCACAAATGAATCAGAAATATGTAGAAGTATTTTTTTATATCACACACCGGCGGTTATAGTGTCGCACAAATGAGTCAAAAATATATATAATTACACAGTGCGGTTTACCTTCACCAACAGTGTCGCACAAATGAGTCACAAATATGTAGAAGTATTTTTTATACCACACACCGGCGGTTACAGTGTCGCACAAATGAGTCAGAAATATATATATAATTTCACACTACAGTTGACTTTCACCGACAGCATCGCACAATACGTGTATGAGTAGGAAATAAATTATAGTGATCTGACCAGCAGTGTCACAGGACTTATGAAAATAATTTAAAATGTTATAATACACTGTGGTACCGCACAAACAACAACAAAAGATATATTTTTTATAATTATAATTTTAGACTTTTTGTTTTTAACTTTTATTATTTTAATTTTACACTGGGGTGGAGCCCCTGGATCTAAAATTTCACCCCTTTTAGATACAGCAAACAGAGAGAGCACCCCTTTTAGATACAGAAGACAGAGAGAGCACCCCTTTCAGATAGAGCAGAGAGAGCACCCCTTTTTCAGATACAGCAGACAGAGAGAGCACCCCTTTCAGATACAGCAGACAGAGAGAGCACCCCTTTCAAATACAGCAGAGAGAGCACCCCTTTCAGATACAACAGACAGAGAGAGCACACCTTTCAGATACAGTAGAGAGAGAGCAGCCCTTTCAGATACAGCAGACAGAGAGAGCACCCCTTTCAGATACAGCAGACAGAGAGAGCACCCCTTTCAGATACAGCAGAGAGAGAGCAGCCCTTTCAGATACAGCAGAGAGATCACCCGTTTCAGATACAGCAGAGAGAGAGAGAGAGAGAGCACCCCTTTCAGATACAGCAGAGAGAGAGAGAGAGCACCCCTTTAAGATACAGCAGACAGAGAGAGCACCCCTTTCAGATACAGCAGAGAGAGCACCCCTTTCAGATACAGCAGAGAGAGCACCCCTTTTTCAGATACAGCAGAGAGAGCACCCATTTCAGATACGGCTGGACGCGGAGCAGCGGAGGCGGCGCCGCTGGCCAGGCCGGGCCAGCGGCAGAAGAGGGCGCCGGAGACCCCTTGGAGCAGGTGAAGCCTCAGTGAGGCTACTTCCACCCCCTCTCCTTTCCTCCCTAGACCATCAGGGACGGGCATTAGGCCCGGGGGCACAATTCAGGCACTAGGCCTGTGGCGCAAGTAGGAGGTTTGAGTCACCATTGGATTTGGTGGTTTGGGCATTAGGCCCAAGCCACCCCAACAGCACAGTAGGCGGGCATTAGGCCTGAGGGGCATATCAGGCAATAGGCCTGTGGGGCATTAGAGGGCATTAGGCCCTAGTGTATTCTGGCCAATTAGGTAAGCAAAAGGTGATGCTGGGTACTAGGCCCAGGTCACCCCACGAGTGACAAGTTAGGCGGGCGCTAGGCCCGTGGGTGAAATCAGGCCTCCGGCCTGTGTGCAGTCAGGGGGCGCTAGGCCCAGTGGATAAGTGCCCCCGAGGTGAATAAAGGTGGCACTGGGCACTAGGCCCAGGCCACCCTGAGGTGTTTAGGTAGGCAGGTCCGCTTGACCTGAGCCCTAAAGAAGGAAGAGTACAGGAGGTGGGCAGGCTGTGTGGCGCCCACCCCCTTCCAGCAGTAGGTAGGGATTTAAAGGGACAGCACCGTGTTATCTTGTATTCCGATATTGTGATGTATGTTGTTACCGTGCAGGGCAAAGTGTCTGTTTGTTTTAAGTTTGTGCATAGTTGTGTTGCACCACTCACACGAGCTAGTTTGAGGGCTCTGTTTATATAGCTAGTGTAGCGGACGCACACTAGGGTAGTTCTAGGCCCTGCATGGCTGTTTCTCTCTTTGCCTCCTTACAGGGACCTGTAAGTGGAGAAGATCGGAGTACAAGACGTAGGACGGTGAGTAACATCGGTCTGTGTGTTCCTTCTGTGTGTGTCCCTATCTGTCTCCCTTCCTTCAGGGCGAACGGTGAGCCTTGCATGCCGGTGCAAGGTAGAATTTCCACCTGGTGCGAGAGTGCCAATAGGTGAAATTCGGGCTCTGAGGCGGACGCCTGGGATGACCCTCACCTAGCCCGAAAGCACTATTTTTCTCGGGGTCGGAGGGCGTTTCGGTCCACAGTTAGGAGGACGGCACTCAGCAATCTCCTTCCTCCTAGGTCGTCGTGTCCGGGTCCGACGGAAGATTTGCCAGGTCCGTTGAAGGTTCCGGTACCTGTAGATGAGAGAGAGCGGCGCCTGGTGAGTACCGAAAATACACCTGCACGGCAGCAGGCACCACCACACGCACCGCCGCACCTCTTACATAGCAGCCACCAGATGTGCTGGGAGGGATCGGACTGTATCCTACTACTGCCTTCCCTAGTGGGCCTTCTTTATGCCCCATCCGACACTACCCAATGGGTCCAAACTCTGAACATTCTACGCATACTTTGCAGTGCCAATCCTGTTGGCAGTTGCCTGGAAAACCCCTCCGGTTCAGCCAGTGGCTTGAATCATAACCACAACAGCAGTAGCACATAATACAATTTTACTAGTGCTATGACACACAACATGTAGTATAAAGAACGAAACAGAGCATTAGAATATCAGTGCATCCACTCTGTTTCCTCATCGCTGCACACATGTATGAGTAGGGGAGCTTAAGTCCACATTTAAATGGGGGATCTAATCATGTTACCAATGGTCAGGATCCCGCCAGTCAGTATACCGACCCTGGGATCCCGACTGCTGGAAATCCACTCATGCATGGTCCGTATATCACTCTTTGCTCCTATTATAACTATTATTTTGCAGACAAAGGTTACTTTGCCTTGCTGTGATAGTCCGTTAAGTTGTGAGTTAAGTACTGGAAGTTTAGCTTTGCTGACTGACTTTTTAACATTTGTCACCCAACTGGGAACATGTTTTTTTTTTTTTCCCTAGAGTTTCTGGGGTTTTCAGATTACACACTGTTCCCGTTCCAGCAGCATGTGTTGTGAAGGGGGAAAGCGAAACATTGCCCAGTGCTGTTAGGTATGATGTCAAGGTAAACATTTTCAAGCAGTGCTTAACCAGTGTAGTATTTGATCCTTTACAGAAATAGGCAGAGCAGCCACATGAATCGTTCTGCAGCCTGAACATGAAGTACAAACAAATTCATGGAAACTATGAATTAGAGCTGAGAGATAAGAAGTAGATGGCTGATGGGTTTTCTTCTGAGAGCGATGCACATAGAGATGTATTCAGTCTAAGGTAAGTCTATTTAGAAGCACTGTCCTCGGCAAGGATTAATGAGTCATCTATATACTGTATATATGCCTCCTAACTGTCCTGCTGTCCCACATGCAGCACGCAGTGTACGGTGGTGGTGGTGGGGGGTGTGGGGGGGGGGGGGGGGGAGGTTGGGAGGTCCCCTCTCAACCTTTGTGCAGCATCTATTTCAGTGGTTCTCAAACTCGGTCCTCAGAACCCCAAGCAGCTCATGTTTTCCAAGTCAGCTAATAGGAGCACAAGTGCAGTCATTACTCATCGTTGCAGTACATTTTAAACGATCCACAGGTGAAGCTAATTATTTCACTTGTGACTTAGTGAGGACGCCTAGAAAACTTGAAATGTGTTGGGTCCTGAGAACCTGAGGTCTGTTCACAGGTGAAAGGGACAAGGGACATGGCCAGCCACCAGCGAGATAGGGCTCAGTGCAGTCTCTTCTCTTTCGGGTAGGGAAGGTGAGTAAACTCTGGCTCTGTGCATCACCATGGGGGCTCTGGATAGGCAGGTATAATTCTTGGGTATATAGGATGTGCAATGTTTAGTTACAGAAGCAAGCAGCAGGGGGTGGGCATGCCATCACTGCTGACTGTGATTGCGGTGAGACTGGGTTAAGTCTGCAGTGAGCCCAGACTGTTAGGATTGCCCATCACAGTCCGGCTGGGGAGATACTGGTGTGGAGCAACGGCTGTCCTGAGCTCAGGCTGTTAAGATTTCCTATTATTGGCCTGTAGCTGGAGGAATCTAACGGGGGTTGCTGATGGAACAGGGAAGCAGTCACTGCGTGCTGACCCTGGTGGCTGCCGGCAGGTTACATTACAGGGGCTTGTTACCTTATTTTTTTAACCACCCTCGTATGATAGCTCTGTTAGGGCCCTCCTGCTCTTCCCATGTATGATCCATGTCACCAGTGCTCCTCTCTCCTTAGTATGTTTGCTCTGACAGTTGGGGCCCTCCTGCTCTTCCCATGTATGATCCATGTCACAAGTGCTCCTCTCTCCTTAGTATGTTTGCTCTGACAGTTGGGGCCCTCCTGCTCTTCCCATGTATGATCCATGTCACCAGTGCTCCTCTCTCCTTAGTATGTTTGCTCTGACAGTTGGGGCCCTCCTGCTCTTCCCATGTATGATCCATGTCACCAGTGCTCCTCTCTCCTTAGTATGTTTGCTCTGACAGTTGGGGCCCTCCTGCTCTTCCCATGTATGATCCATGTCACCAGTGCTCCTCTCTCCTTAGTATGTTTGCTCTGACAGTTGGGGCCCTCCTGCTCTTCGCATGTATGATCCATGTCACCAGTGCTCCTCTCTCCTTAGTATGTTTGCTCTGACAGTTGGGGCCCTCCTGCTCTTCCCATGTATGATCCATGTCACCAGTGCTCCTCTCTCCTTAGTATGTTTGCTCTGACAGTTGGGGCCCTCCTGCTCTTCCCATGTATGATCCATGTCACCAGTGCTCCTCTCTCCTTAGTATGTTTGCTCTGACAGTTGGGGCCCTCCTGCTCTTCCCATGTATGATCCATGTCACCAGTGCTCCTCTCACCTTAGTATGTTTGCTCTGACAGTTGGGGCCCTCCTGCTCTTCCCATGTATGATCCATGTCACCAGTGCTCCTCTCTCCTTAGTATGTTTGCTCTGACAGTTGGGGCCCTCCTGCTCTTCCCATGTATGATCCATGTCACCAGTGCTCCTCTCTCCTTAGTATGTTTGCTCTGACAGTTGGGGCCCTCCTGCTCTTCCCATGTATGATCCATGTCACCAGTGCTCCTCTCTCCTTAGTATGTTTGCTCTGACAGTTGGGGCCCTCCTGCTCTTCCCATGTATGATCCATGTCACCAGTGCTCCTCTCACCTTAGTATGTTTGCTCTGACAGTTGGGGCCCTCCTGCTCTTCCCATGTATGATCCATGTCACCAGTGCTCCTCTCTCCTTAGTATGTTTGCTCTGACAGTTGGGGCCCTCCTGCTCTTCCCATGTATGATCCATGTCACCAGTGCTCCTCTCTCCTTAGTATGTTTGCTCTGACAGTTGGGGCCCTCCTGCTCTTCCCATGTATGATCCATGTCACCAGTGCTCCTTTCAGCTTAGTATGTTTGCTCTTACAGTTAGGGGCCTCCTCTTTCCTGTTCTTCCCATGTATGATCCATGTCACCAGGGGTTAAACTGGGGGACACGAGATGAAACTGAGTTCCAACATCTGTAATGGTAGGGGGAATTAGTTCCACCTCCTCCATTGCCCTGCACAGTAATTCCAACATAAAAGGCCCCCCCCCCCCCCCCCCCGCCCTACATCAATGCGCTCCAGCCACCTCCCCCTTTCTTAAGTCCTGGTGGCTCCATGGTCCTCCTCCATCTACAGCCCACCTGTCCTGGTACTCACACAGCATTCATGCCCTCCTCAGGTCCCTGTGGCTTCCTTTTGGGGCACAGCGTATGTGATGTCATGCTGTCACCACTGCTGAAGTGAAGAAGAGCCATGAAGAGGAGCAGGCTCTGTGCATCTTGAAGACAAGATGAGGGGGCTGTAGGGACAAGAGAGGTGGGGAAGCTGCTGGAGGAATACAGGGCATGGAGCTGCTGGAGGAATACAGGGCATGGAGCTGCTGGAGTGACAGAGGCAGAGATGTGTATAAGCAGCACTACTGTGGTCATTATATGTAAGGGGCACTACTATTGTGGGCATTATGTGTAAGGGGCACTACTATTGTGGGCATTATGTGTAAGGGGCATTACTATTGTGGTCATTATATGTAAGGGGCACTACTATTGTGGGCATTATGTGTAAGGGGCATTACTATTGTGGTCATTATATGTAAGGGGCACTACTATTGTGGGCATTATGTGTAAGGGGCATTACAACTGTGGGCATAATATGTAAGGGGCACTACTACCATTGGAATTATGTATAGGGGCACTACTGTGGGCATTGTATATAAGAGGCACTACTGTGTGGCATAACATGTATAAAAGGTACCATTGTGAAGCACAACATGATTAAAGGGCACTACTGAGTGACGTAACCTGAATAAGGGGCATTAATATGTGGTGTAATATGGATCAGGGGCACTATATGCAGTGTAATGTGAATAAGATTCTGCTGTGTGGTGTAATTTGAATTGGGGGGTACTATTATGTGACCACACTGCTTCTTTGTGAGATAAATGCCCCTTTATAAAGTATGGGAAGTAGGGAACTAATTTATAGTTTGCAGGGGGGGTGCTGAAAACACTAGCACTGGCCCTGGCTACCCTTAATGTAAAAGGAAGGGGGTTGTAGGTGGCGTGATAAATGAATTCCACTGCCTCTCAGGATCACTTTAAGCCATGCGTTTATTTCCCTTTAGTATGTTACCTCTCCGTTAATGCCCTCCTTCCTCCTGTTCTTCCCATGTATGATCCATGTCACCAGTGCTTCTCTCCCTTTAGTATGTTACCTCTCCGTTAATGCCCTCCTTCCTCCTGTTCTTCCCATGTATGATCCATGTCACCAGTGCTTCTCTCCCTTTAGTATGTTACCTATCAGTTAATGCCCTCCTTCCTCCTGTTCTTCCCATGTATGATCCATGTCACCAGTGCTTCTCTCCCTTTAGTATGTTACCTCTCCGTTAATGCCCTCCTTCCTCCTGTTCTTCCCATGTATGATCCATGTCACCAGTGCTTCTCTCCCTTTAGTATGTTACCTCTCCGTTAATGCCCTCCTTCCTCCTGTTCTTCCCATGTATGATCCATGTCACCAGTGCTTCTCTCCCTTTAGTATGTTACCTCTCCGTTAATGCCCTCCTTCCTCCTGTTCTTCCCATGTATGATCCATGTCACCAGTGCTTCTCTCCCTTTAGTATGTTACCTCTCCGTTAATGCCCTCCTTCCTCCTGTTCTTCCCATGTATGATCCATGTCACCAGTGCTTCTCTCCCTTTAGTATGTTACCTCTCCGTTAATGCCCTCCTTCCTCCTGTTCTTCCCATGTATGATCCATGTCACCAGTGCTTCTCTCCCTTTAGTATGTTACCTCTCCGTTAATGCCCTCCTTCCTCCTGTTCTTCCCATGTATGATCCATGTCACCAGTGCTTCTCTCCCTTTAGTATGTTACCTCTCCGTTAATGTCCTCCTTCCTCCTGTTCTTCCCATGTATGATCCATGTCACCAGTGCTTCTCTCCCTTTAGTATGTTACCTCTCCGTTAATGCCCTCCTTCCTCCTGTTCTTCCCATGTATGATCCATGTCACCAGTGCTTCTCTCCCTTTAGTATGTTACCTCTCCGTTAATGCCCTCCTTCCTCCTGTTCTTCCCATGTATGATCCATGTCACCAGTGCTTCTCTCCCTTTAGTATGTTACCTCTCCGTTAATGCCCTCCTTCCTCCTGTTCTTCCCATGTATGATCCATGTCACCAGTGCTTCTCTCCCTTTAGTATGTTACCGCTCCGTTAATGTCCTCCTTCCTCCTGTTCTTCCCATGTATGATCCATGTCACCAGTGCTCCTCTCCCTTTAGTATGTTACCTCTCCGTTAATGCCCTCCTTCCTCCTGTTCTTCCCATGTATGATCCATGTCACCAGTGCTTCTCTCCCTTTAGTATGTTACCTCTCCGTTAATGCCCTCCTTCCTCCTGTTCTTCCCATGTATGATCCATGTCACCAGTGCTTCTCTCCCTTTAGTATGTTACCTCTCAGTTAATGCCCTCCTTCCTCCTGTTCTTCCCATGTATGATCCATGTCACCAGTGCTTCTCTCCCTTTAGTATGTTACCTCTCCGTTAATGCCCTCCTTCCTCCTGTTCTTCCCATGTATGATCCATGTCACCAGTGCTTCTCTCCCTTTAGTATGTTACCTCTCAGTTAATGCCCTCCTTCCTCCTGTTCTTCCCATGTATGATCCATGTCACCAGTGCTTCTCTCCCTTTAGTATGTTACCTCTCAGTTAATGCCCTCCTTCCTCCTGTTCTTCCCATGTATGATCCATGTCACCAGTGCTTCTCTCCCTTTAGTATGTTACCTCTCCGTTAATGCCCTCCTTCCTCCTGTTCTTCCCATGTATGATCCATGTCACCAGTGCTCCTCTCCCATTCAGTGACTATTGACATTGCTCACCCGGACGTTGCATACAGGATCATAAAGTACTGTATCCATTCCTACCCGCAGCTCGCACACAGCATTCTCCTGCTAGCTACCTATTTATACGCACTGCAGACAGTGCCAGAGTAGTGCCATATAAATGTTAATACTAATAATAATGAATTATTATTATTATTTATGAAGTTATTTATATAGCACATATAGAGTCAGCAGTGCTTTACAGAGAATATTTGGATACTGTAGGGCCCTTATTTTTTATTAAGGCGCCACAACATATCTACAGCTGCGTACAAGGGGCAGACATGAACACATATCCGTATTACAAGGTACAAGTACACAACAGCTAATGGTAGACGAAGTACAAAACATACAGTACCTCTTACGGGGCCAGATGTACTAAGCCTTGAAAAGTGATAAATATCACGGTGATAAAGTACCAGCCAATCGGCTCCTAACTGTCATTTTTCAAACACAGCCAGTGACATGGTAGTTAGGAGCTGATTGGCTGGCAGTTTATCACTGTGAAATTTATCACTTTTCAGGCTTAGTACATCTCCCCACGTAACAGTATCATGACACGGTAAGTGAGGCGAGCAAGACTACACAATGACTTCCAGTGTGGCACACAATACTGCCATCTCAGCCAAATCGCATAGTGGACAGAAGAATTCAGCCTAAGATATGGAGGCAGGAATGGAAGACATGGACAGAACGTTTATGCAAAATAAGATGGAAGGATGCAGCTGAAGTAAAACGCATACAGAAGCCTTTCAGCATAAGACAAGAGAGGGACCCTGGAGGAAGACAAAGAGCGGACAGACCTGAGATATAAGACAGAGGACTGTGTCAGTGAGAGCTTACATTCTAAAGGGAGCTGATCAAGAGACAATGGGGGTCATTCCGAGTTGATCGCTCGCTAGCAGTTTTTAGCAGCCGTGCAAACGCTATGCCGCCTCCCACTGGGAGTGTATTTTAGCTTAGCAGAAGTGCGAACGGTTGTATCGCAGAGCACCTGCAAAAATTTTTTGTGTAGTTTCAGAGTAGCTCAAAACCTACTCAGCGCTTGCCATAACTTCAGCCTATTCAGTTCCGGATTTGACGTCACACACCCGCCCAGCGTTTGGCCAGCCACGCCTGTGTTTTTTCTGGCACGCCTGCGTTTTCCCAAATACTCCCTTAAAATGGTCAGTTGCCACCCAGAAACGCCCACTTCATGTCAATCACTCTGCGACCGTCAGTGCGACTGAAAAGCATCGCTAGACCCTGTGCAAAACTACATCATTCATTGTGGCCGTACGTCACGCATACGCAGAACTGCCGTTTTTAGCCTGATCGCTGCACTGCGAACAAATGCAGCTAGCGATCAACTCGGAATGACCCCCAATAACAGGCAGTGGCATAATAGGTCAAGGGGGATGGGGCGTCCATCTTGCTTTCAGTAATGAGTAGTATTACAGTTCATGAGCACTTTGTAAAGACTTTGCTGCCCAATGTTGTGCGAATTACAGGCAGTAATGATGGCTCTTGCCTCAGGATTGAATGGAGATCTTGATACCTAGTTGATTGAGGGCACTGATTGTGCAAGTCCCATTAGATGAAAGTGTCATTTCCTATTGAAGCTTCAGTGACAAGAGTGAATGCATTAGAGCCAACCCAGGTCCCAGCCAACTCCTTCCAGCTCTGTACAATGCTGCAGCACTAAATAACAGGTGAAGGCCTAGGGACCGTGGACCTTATTCAGAGATGGACCATTTCCTCACATGCTGGGGGCCGCCCAGCACAGGGCAAGGTCGGCCAGGATGTGTGGCACTGCCTCACGATGCGTCCGCAATAACATTGCGGACGCATTGAATTAAGGTTGACCTCTTGCAGCGCAGCCTGACTACACTGTCAGGCGTTCTGCCGCTTTTTTATTTTTTATTTTAATCAGAGTGGCTGCATGCGACGTCGTGCAGCTGCCCCAAAAATGCTCCTGGCTCGCCACCGTTCGGTCGGCTATGCCCCCGCAGTGCCGCGCTGCCGCTCTACAAACGCCCACCTCTGTCAATCACCCGGAGGGATGTGGTCATAAAGTGTAATGTTGCGCAGTGCCGATGCAGGCAAACTGCACTGCGGGCCACATTAGCGGGCCAGTATGAATAAGGTTTCATGTGTCTTACTGGGCACAAGACGTTTCTTCACCCTCCAATATACTCACATACATTTCTCACCATCCGATATCATTCCCACTTTCCAATTTGCAAACTAAACCTTTTGCAGCAAATAGTTCAAACTTGAAGCCGTCACCCCTTTATCTGCAATGTTTCATTTTATTTTCAATCAACTGTGAACAGTGGCTGCCAGAGACACAATAGTACATTGTGTTTGACAAACAGGTAGTAAACGAATCTGTAGGAACAGGAAGAGGAAATAAAGATGTAGCATGGGGGGGAGTTAGGGTGACAGAAGCAGAAACGGGGTGGCTCTCAGAGTGCTGTGGCTGGCACACATCTATAGCATCCATAAGCTGAACATGTATATTAGATTATAGTGATGACAAAAGTAGGTCTGTGCGTGTGTGAGGGTCACTTTGAGAAATTGGCCACCAAATCCTGCCTTGACTTTGGATTCCTATTGGTTATAGTCATATGCCGCCTGACACAACCCCTGCCTCTTACTGGCTGCCACTTGGTTATCAGACCTGATCATTCTTCCATTATTATATACTGTTTATGATCACCCCCAGTGGTCCAAATGTATTTAGTTCTGTGGGCCATCTCAGTGCACTTTGTACAACTGTGTTCTGGGTGCAAGCTATAATACTTGTTTAGGGGTTCTGTCTCCAATATATTTTTAATAATAATAATTATTATTAATTAACGGTTATTTATATAGTGCACACATATTCCGCAGCGCGTCACTGAGAATATTTGGACACTCACAAGGTTTACAGGTGAAGCGGAGTACATTCATTGCATTTACTTTCAATATAGCATTTTCTCCCAGTTTTGTAAATGACGCCGTTTAAATCACCAACTGGTAACTAACAAACAATCCATTCCTTTCATTGCGATTTGTTGGTGCACATGTATTAAACATGTTTACTTCTCACCCTGTTTTATAACAGGGATCACACACACACACCTCTCTACCTCCACCAGTGCGGCATTTTTAACAATAATTTATTTTAATCTAGACCAGTGTTTCTCAGAACTCCACTTACCATACCATACCTGTAAACCATGGATGGGGAACCTTTGACCCACTAGCTGTTGCCGGACTACACATACTAGCATGCCTTGCTACAGTTTTGCTATCTGGCCATGCTAAAACTGTTGCAGGGCATGCTGGGATGTGTAGTTTAACAACAGCTGGAGGGCCGAAGGTTCCCCATCCCTGCTTTAAACCAAGACGCTAATGGATTACACTGGTTCTGTGGCTGATTATAACCAGGTTAAATACAGGCTTGGAGTCAGCCACCCCCAGAACCTGTGTAATTCATAAGTGTCCTGGTTTAAAGGGATAGGATGGTAAGCCTACGCAAACCCATCCTCATGTGCATGTTTTCCAGATCATCTAGCTGGAACACAAGTGTGCAAATTCACTAACACAATAGATTTACAGGTGGTATTAATTATTCTTGGGGATTCCTTGAAAACAAGCACTGTTCCATGAAGATCGAGTTCTAGGCTAGTGGTTCTCAAGTACCAGCAACAGGTCATGTTTTGTGGGTCTCTTTAATCATGCACAGTTGAGTTGATCTATTTTGCTGGGTCAGTAAGTATCCCACCAGCTTTCACAGACGGGAATCCTTAAAACTTGACCTGTTGGGAGGGTTGAGGTCGAGAACCCCCTGCCCTAGACTATGCTACATCATGTAATGCAGGCATGTCCAAACTGCGGCCCTCCAGCTGTTGTGAAACTACACATCCCAGCATGCCCTAACATAGCTTTAGCATTCTCGGACAGCAAAACTGTGTTAGGGCATGCTGGGATATGTAGTTTCACAACAGCTGGAGGGCCGCAGTTTGGACATGCCTGATGTAATGTATGCAAATAACATCAACTTACTGAGACACTTTCAAATTTGCAGATCTATGCGCATTTGCATTAAATCTTCAACCCCATAAAAATAAATAATCAGACTGAAATCAGTATAATAGAGGATCAGTCATTAGGAAGTTTGAGCGTAAACACTCATCATATCAATTTTAGGGGAGGGGGGAACAGAGAGATCCAGGAATGACAGCAAATGTAGGATTAGGCACAGAAACGTCCCTAACTTTCTGAGGAACGGAGCCGGAATAGCTCCCAATTATCTATGGTGTTTCTGTTCAACGGTTGGCAAATCTTAAATGCACAGGCTTGTATGCCAGCGGCGCACTATAAATAGCAGATAAATAACGAAACCACAAGTAGACAGCTAATGAGTTCTCATAACACTGCTGCGCTGTTGTAAAGTGAAACATAAATCTTTCCTGCTTAAAAATAAAGTAACATAGAAAATAAGAATTTACTCACCGGTAATTCTATTTCTCGTAGTCCGTAGTGGATGCTGGGAACTCCGTAAGGACCATGGGGAATAGACGGCTCCGCAGGAGACTGGGCACATCTAAAGAGATTTAGGACTATCTGGTGTGCACTGGCTCCTCCCCCTATGACCCTCCTCCAAGCCTCAGTTAGGACACTGTGCCCGGAAGAGCTGACACAATAAGGAAGGATTTTGAATCCCGGGTAAGACTCATACCAGCCACACCAATCACACCGTATAACTCGTGATAGGAACCCCGGTTAACAGTATGATAACAAAAGGAGCCTCTGAACAGATGGCTCGCAATAACAACCCGATTTGTGTAACAATAACTACTTACAAGTATTGCAGACAATCCGCACTTGGGATGGGCGCCCAGCATCCACTACAGACTACGAGAAATAGAATTACCGGTGAGTAAATTCTTATTTTCTCTGACGTCCTAGTGGATGCTGGGACCTCCGTAAGGACCATGGGGATTATACCAAAGCTCCCAAACGGGCGGGAGAGTGCGGATGACTCTGCAGCACCGAATGAGAGAACTCCAGGTCCTCCTCAGCCAGGGTATCAAATTTATAGAATTTTGCCAACGTGTTTGCCCCTGACCAAGTAGCAGCTCGGCAAAGTTGTAAAGCCGAGACCCCTCGGGCAGCCGCCCAAGATGAGCCCACCTTCCTTGTGGAATGGGCTTTTACAGATTTAGGCTGCGGTAGTCCCACCGCAGAATGCGCCAGCTGAATAGTGCTACAGATCCAGCGAGCAATAGACTGCTTAGAAGCAGGAGCACCCAGCTTGTTGGGTGCATACAGGATAAACAGCGAGTCAGTTTTCCTGACTCCAGCCGTCCTGGAAACATAAATTTTCAGGGCCCTGACTACGTCCAGTAACTTGGAATCCTCCAAGACCCTAGTAGCCGCAGGCACCACAATAGGCTGGTTCAAGTGAAACGCTGATACCACCTTCGGGAGAAACTGAGGACGAGTCCTCAACTCTGCCCTATCCATATGGAAAATCAGATAAGGGCTTTTACAGGACAAAGCCGCCAATTCTGACACACGCCTGGCCGAAGCCAGGGCCAACAGCAGGACCACTTTCCACGTGAGATATTTCAAATCCACAGTCTTAAGTGGTTCAAACCAATGTGATTTCAGGAACTCCAAAACCACATTGAGATCCCAAGGTGCCACTGGGGGCACAAAAGGAGGCTGAATATGCAGAACTCCTTTGACAAAAGTCTGAACTTCAGGCAGTGAAGCCAGTTCTTTCTGGAAGAAAATCGACAGGGCCGAAATCTGGACCTTAATGGACCCCAATTCGAGGCCCAACGTCACCCCTGCTTGCAGGAAATGCAGGAATCGACCCAGTTGAAATTCCTCCGTTGGGGCCTTCCTGGCCTCACACCAAGCAACATATTTCCGCCAAATGCGGTGATAATGTTTTGCGGTGACATCCTTCCTGGCATTGATCAGGGTAGGGATGACTTCCTCCGGAATGCCCTTTTCCTTCAGGATCCGGTGTTCAACCGCCATGCCGTCAAACGTAGCCGCGGTAAGTCTTGGAACAGACAGGGCCCCTGCTGCAGCAGGTCTTGTCTGAGCGGCAGAGGCCAAGGGTCCTCTGAAAGCATCTCTTGAAGTTCCGGGTACCAAGCTCTTCTTGGCCAATACGGAACCACGAGTATAGTTTTCACTCCTCGCCTTCGTATTATTCTCAGCACCTTGGGAATGAGAGGCAGAGGAGGAAACACATAAACCGACTGGTACACCCACGGTGTTACTAGAGCGTCCACAGCGATCGCCTGAGGGTCCCTTGACCTGGCGCAATATCTTTTTAGCTTTTTGTTGAGGCGGGACGCCATCATGTCCACCTGTGGTCTTTCCCAACGGTTTACCAGCATTTGGAAGACTTCTGGATGAAGTCCCCATTCTCCCGGGTGGAGGTCGTGCCTGCTGAGGAAGTCTGCTTCCCAGTTGTCCACTCCCGGAATGAACACTGCTGTCAGTGCTAACACATGATTTTCCGCCCATCGGAGAATCCTTGTGGCTTCTGCCATTGCCCTCCTGCTTCTTGTGCCGCCCTGTCTGTTTACATGGGCGACCGCCGTGATGTTGTCTGATTGGATCAGTACCGGCTGGTTCTGAAGCAGGGGCCTTGCTTGGCTTAGGGCATTGTAAATGGCCCTTAGCTCCAGAATATTTATGTGAAGCGAAATCTCCTGATTTGACCACAGTCCTTGGAAATTTCTTCCCTGTGTGACTGCACCCCAGCCCCGAAGGCTGGCATCCGTGGTCACCAGGACCCAGTCCTGTATTCCGAATCTGCGGCCCTCTAGTAGATGAGCCCTCTGCAGCCACCACAGCAGCGACACCCTGGTCCTTGCCGACAGGGTTATCCGCTGTTGCATCTGGAGATGGGACCCGGACCATTTGTCCAACAGGTCCCACTGGAAAGTCCTTGCGTGGAACCTTCCGAATGGAATTGCTTCGTACGAAGCTACCATTTTTCCCAGGACTCGTGTGCATTGATGTACCGACACCTGTCCCGGTTTTAGGAGGCCTCTGACTAGAGATGACAACTCCTCTGCTTTTTCCACTGGAAGAAACACTTTTTTCTGGTCTGTGTCCAGAATCATTCCCAGGAACAGAAGACGTGTCGTCGGGACCAGCTGTGACTTTGGAATATTGAGAATCCAGCCGTGCTGTTGTAGCACTTCCCGAGAAAGTGCTACCCCCACTACCAACTGTTCCTTGGACCTCGCCTTTATCAGGAGATCGTCCAAGTACGGGATAATTAAAACTCCCTTCTTGCGAAGGAGTATCATCATTTCGGCCATTACCTTCGTAAAGACCCTCGGTGCCGTGGATAACCCAAACGGCAGCGTCTGGAACTGATGGTGACAGTCCTGTACCACAAATCTGAGGTACTCCTGGTGAGGAGGGTAAATGGGGACATGCAGGTACGCATCCTTGATGTCCAGGGAGACCATGTAATCCCCCTTGTCCAGGCTCGCAATAACCGCCCTGAGCGATTCCATCTTGAACTTGAACCTTTTTATCGAAGTGTTCAAGGATTTTAAATTTAAGATGGGTCTCACCGAACCGTCCGGTTTCGGTACCACAAACATTGTGGAATAGTAACCCTTTCCTTGCTGAAGGAGGGGTACCTTGACAATCACTTGCTGTGAATACAGTTTTTGAATAGCCACCAACACTGCCTCCCTGACATAGGGAGTTGCCGGTAAGGCAGATTTTAGGAAACGGCGGGGGGGAGACGTCTCGAATTCCAGCCTGTACCCCTGAGATACTACTTGATGGACCCAGGGATCCACCTGTGAGAGAGCCCACTGTGCGCTGAAATTTCTGAGACGGGCCCCCACCGTACCCGGGTCCGCCTGAGCAGCCCCAGCGTCATGCTGTGGACTTACCGGACGCAGGGGAGGACTTCTGCTCTTGGGAACTAGCTGTGTGCTGCAGCTTTTTCCCTCTACCTTTGCCTCTCGGCAGAAAGGATGAGCCTCTAGCCCTCTGCTTTTCTGGGGCCGAAAGGACTGTACCTGATAATACGGTGCTTTCTTTTGCTGTGGGGTAGCCTGTGGCAAAAAGGTTGATTTCCCAGCAGTAGCTGTGGAAACGAGGTCCGAAAGACCCTCCCCAAACAGTTCCACCCCCTTATAGGGCAAAACTTCCATGTGCCGTTTTGAGTCGGCATCGCCTGACCATTGCCGAGTCCATAACCCCCTTCTGGCGGCAATGGACATAGCGCTTATTTTTGATGCCAGCCGGCAAATATCCCTCTGTGCATCACGCATGTATAAGACGGCGTCTTTTATATGCTCTATCGTCAGCAAAATATTGTCCCTATCCATAGTATCAATATTATCCGACAGGGAATCTGACCACGCAGCTGCAGCACTGCACATCCATGCTGATGCAATAGCTGGTCTCAATATAATGCCCGTGTGTGTGTATATAGCTTTAAGGGTAGTTTCCTGCTTTCTATCAGCAGGTTCCTTTAGGGCGGCCGTATCCGGAGACGGTAGTGCCACCTTTTTTGATAAGCGTGTCAGCGCCTTATCTACCCTATGGGGTGTTTCCCAACGTGACCTATCCTCTGGCGGGAAAGGGTACGCTGCCAATAACCGTTTAGAAATTATCAATTTCTTATCGGGGGAAGTCCACGCTTCCTCACACACCTCATTTAATTCCTCAGATGCAGGAAAAACTACAGGTAGTTTTTTCTCACCAAACATAATACCCTTTTTTGTGGTACCTGGGGTATTATCAGAAATGTGTAATACATTTTTCATTGCCTCAATCATGTAACGGGTGGACCTATTGGAGGGTACACTAGTCTCATCGTCGTCGACACTGGAGTCGGTATCCGTGTCGACATCTGTGTCTGTCACCTGAGGTAGCGGGCGTTTTAAAGCCCCTGATGACATTTGAGACGCTGGAACAGGCACAAGCTGAGTAGCCGGCTGTCCTATGTCGTCAAACCTTTTGTGTAAGGAGTCGACACTGTCACGTAATTCCTTCCATAAGTCCATCCACACAGGTGTCGACCCCGCAGGGGGTGACATCACATTCACAGGCATTTGCTCCGCCTCCACATCATTTTCCTCATCATACATGTCGACACAGCAGTACCGACACACAGCACACACACAGGGAATGCTCTGATAGAGGACAGGACCCCACAAAGCCCTTTGGGGAGACAGAGGGAGAGTATGCCAGCACACACCAGAGCGCTATATACCACAGGGATATCACCTATAAAGAGTGTTTTCCCTTATAGCTGCATATATATATTATGCTGCACCTAAATTTGTGCCCCCCCTCTCTTTTTTACTCTTTCTGTAGTGCAGGACTGCAGGGGAGAGCCAGGGAGCGATCCTTCCAGCGGAGCTGTGAGGGAAAATGGCGCCAGTGTGCTGAGGGAGATGACTACGCCCCTTTTTCAGCGGGCTTTCTCTCGCTATTTTAATAATTCTGGCAGGGGTTAATATACACCTATATAGCCCCTGGGGCTATATATGGTGTCAGTTTGCCAGCCAAGGTGCTATTTATTGCTGCTCAGGGCGCCCCCCCCCCCCAGCGCCCTGCACCCATCAGTGACCGCAGTGTGTGGTGTGCATGAGGAGCAATGGCGCACAGCTGCAGTGCTGTGCGCTACCTTGGAGAAGACAGAAGTCTTCAGCCGCCGATTTTCCGGACCTTCTTGCTTCTGGCTCTGTAAGGGGGACGGCGGCGCGGCTCCGGACGACGAGGTCGGGTCCTGTGTGCGATCCCTCTGGAGCTAATGGTGTCCAGTAGCCTAAGAAGCCCAAGCTACCACCACTTAGGTAGGTTCGCTTCTTCTCCCCTTAGTCCCTCGGTGCAGTGAGCCTGTTGCCAGCAGGTCTCACTGTAAAATAAAAAACCTAAACTATACTTTCTTTCTAGAAGCTCAGGAGAGCCCCTAGTGTGCATCCAGCTCGGCCGGGCACAGAAGTCTAACTGAGGCTTGGAGGAGGGTCATAGGAGGAGGAGCCAGTGCACACCAGATAGTCCTAAATCTTTCTTTAGATGTGCCCAGTCTCCTGCGGAGCCGTCTATTCCCCATGGTCCTTACGGAGTTCCCAGCATCCACTAGGACGTCAGAGAAACATAGAATTTGACGGCAGATCAGAACCACTCGGCCCATGTACATGCACACACTTACACACTAGGGGGATTTTTTTTTTTGGGGAGCCAAGTAACCTACCAGTATATTTTTGGAATGTGGGAGGAGACAGGAGTGCCCGGAGGAAACCCATGCAAGTACGGGGTGGGAATCGAACCCATGACCTCAGTGCTGTGAGGCACTAATGCTAACTATTACATCATCTGTACTCTAAGGGGTAAAACAAATGACTGAGGATTTAGGTAGACTAGAGGAATGGGCAAGAGTGTGGCATTTACAATTTAAAGTAAAAAAATGCAAAATCATGCGCTTGGGTCTCAAAAACCCAGAGGCCAAACACAGTATTAATGGCACTATACTGGAAACTACTGAGGAGGAAAGGGATCTAGGAGTCACTATTTCAGGTGACTTAGGGGGTAATTCAGAGTTGATCGCAGCAGCAAATTTGTGAGCAGTTGGGCAAAACCATGGCCCTCATTCCGAGTCGTTCGCTCGGTATTTTTCATCGCATCGCAGTGAAATTCCGCTTAGTGCGCATGCGCAATATTCGCACTGCGACTGCGCCAAGTATCTTTGCTATGAAGATAGTATTTTTACTCACGGCTTTTTCATCGCTCCGGCGATCGTAATGTGATTGACAGGAAATGGGTGTTACTGGGCGGAAACATGGCGTTTTATGGGCGTGTGGCTGAAAACGCTACCGTTTCCGGAAAAAACGCAGGAGTGGCCGGAGAAACGGGGGAGTGGTTGGGCGAACGCTGGGTGTGTTTGTGACGTCAAACCAGGAACGACAAGCACTGAACTGATCGCACAGGCAGAGTAAGTGTGGAGCTACTCTAAAACTGCTAAGTAGTTTGTGATTGCAATATTGCGAATACATCGGTCCAGAGGCGGAACTACCGGCAGTGCAGGCAGTGCACTGCACTGGGGCCCGCCTCTGTCCAGGGGCCCAAGCATGTAATGAGTCAAACTGACTCATTACATGCCGCTGTGCGCTGCGGGCAACCGCTGCCCGCAGCGCACAGCCGCCCGGCGAAGAGAGGAGAGGAGAGGAGCAGCGGTACTACAGACGGGGGAAGGAGGAGGAGGGAGGCTGAGAAGGGAGCCGCAGCAGCGCTTTGTTACTGGTGGAGGCGCTGCTGCTGCTGCCCCTCTGCTTCCCTATAGGCTGTCTTCCGAGAACAGCCTATAGGGAAGCAGAGGGGCAGCAGCGCCTCCACCAGTAACACAGCGCTGCTGCGGCTCCTTCCTTCACCTCCCTCCTCCTTCTTCTCTACTGCCCGGGAATCGTCTCTGACGCTGCACCGAGGAGCCTGAGCCAGCGGAGAGGGTAAGTATAATTCTTCTTTCTTTCTTTCCTTCTTCTTTCCTTCTTTCTTTCCTTCTTTCTTGTGCCTGCCTGCCGCAATGTGTAAAAATGGGGGACTACCTGCCGCACTGTGTAAAAATGGGGGACTACCTGCTGCACTGTGTAAAAAGGGGGGACTACCTGCCGCAATGTGTAAAAAGGGGGGCATACCTGCCGCAATGTGTAAAAAGGGGGACTACCTGCCGCAATGTGTAAAAAGGGGGGCATACCTGCCGCAATGTGTAAAAAGGGGGGACTGCCTGCAGCAATGTGTAAAAAGGGGGGACTGCCTGCAGCAATGTGTAAAAAGGGGGGACTGCCTGCCGCAATGTGTAAAAAGGGGGGACTGCCTGCCGCAATGTGTAAAAAGGGGGGACTGCCTGCCGCAATGTGTAAAAAGGGGGAATCAGCCTGCCGCAATGTGTAAAAATGGGGGACTGCCTGCCGCTATGTGTAAAAAGGGGTAATCTGCCCCACGCAATGTGTAAAAAGGGGAATCTGCCTGCCGTAATGTGTAAAAAAAGGGGACTGCCTGACGCTATGTGTAAAACAGGGGGACTGCCTGACGCTATGTGTAAAAATGGGGAATCTGCCTGCTGCTATGTGTAAAAAATAAGAATTTACTTACCGATAATTCTATTTCTCGGAGTCCGTAGTGGATGCTGGGGTTCCTGAAAGGACCATGGGAATAGCGGCTCCGCAGGAGACAGGGCACAAAAAGTAAAGCTTTCCGATCAGGTGGTGTGCACTGGCTCCTCCCCCTATGACCCTCCTCCAGACTCCAGTTAGGTACTGTGCCCGGACGAGCGTACACAATAAGGGAGGAATTTTGAATCCCGGGTAAGACTCATACCAGCCACACCAATCACACTGTACAACCTGTGATCTGAACCCAGTTAACAGTATGATAACAGCGGAGCCTCTGAAAAGATGGCTCACAACAACAATAACCCGATTTAGTTAGCAATAACTATGTACAAGTATTGCAGATAATCCGCACTTGGGATGGGCGCCCAGCATCCACTACGGACTCCGAGAAATAGAATTATCGGTAAGTAAATTCTTATTTTCTCTATCGTCCTTGTGGATGCTGGGGTTCCTGAAAGGACCATGGGGATTATACCAAAGCTCCCAAACGGGCGGGAGAGTGCGGATGACTCTGCAGCACCGAATGAGAGAACTCCAGGTCCTCTTTTGCCAGGGTATCAAATTTGTAGAATTTTACAAACGTGTTCTCCCCCGACCACGTAGCTGCTCGGCAAAGTTGTAATGCCGAGACCCCTCGGGCAGCCGCCCAAGATGAGCCCACCTTCCTTGTGGAATGGGCCTTAACAGATTTAGACTGTGGCAGGCCTGCCACAGAATGTGCAAGTTGAATTGTGCTACCAATCCCACGAGCAATCGACTGCTTAGAAGCAGAAGCACCCAGCATTGTTGGGTGCATACAGGATAAACAGCAAGTCAGATTTCCTGACTCCAGCCAACCTGGAAACTATATTTTCAGGGCCCTGATAACATCCAGCAACTTGGAGTCCTCCAAGTCCCTAGTAGCCGCAGGTACCACAATAAGCTGGTTCAGGTGAAACGCTGACACCACCTTAAGGAGAAACTGGGGACGAGTCCGCAGCTTTGCTCTGTCCGAATGGACAATCAGATATGGCTTTGTGAGATAAAGCCGCCAATTCTGACACTCGCCTGGCCGAGGCCAGGACCAACAGCATGGTCATTTTCCATGTGAGATATATCAAATCCACAGATTTGAGTTGTTTAAACCAATGTGATTTTTTAGGAATCCCAAAACTACGTTGAGATCGCCCAGTGCCACTGGAGACATCAAAGGGGCTGTATATGCAGTACTCCCTTAACAACTTCTGGACTTCAGGAACTGAAGCCAATTTCTTTCTGGAAGAAAATCAACAGGCCGAAATTTGAACCTTAATGGACCCAATTTGAGACCCATAGACACTCCTGTTTGCAGGAAATGTAGAAATTAACCTAGTTGAAATTCTTCCGTGGAGCCTTCCTGGACTCACACCCTGGCACATATTTTCACCTAAGTGGTGATAATGTTGTGCGGTCACCTCCTTCCTGGCTCTGACCAGGGTAGGGATGACCTCTTCCGGAATGCCTCTTTCCCTTAGGATCCGGCGTTCACCCGCCTTGGCGTCAATGCAGCTGCGGTAAGTCCCGGAACAGACACGGTTCTTGCCGAATCAAGACCCTTCTTAGTATCTCTTGAAGTTCCGGGAACCAAGTCCTTCTTGGCCAAACCGGAGCCACGAGTATAGTTCTTACTCCTCTCCTTCCTATCATTTTCAATACATTGGGTATGAAAAGCAGAGGATGGAACACATACACCGACTGGTACACCGACGGTGTTACCAGAGCGTCCCAGCTATTGCCTGAGTGTCTCTTGACCTGGCGCTTCAGGTGGGACGCCATCATAACCACCTTTGGTCTTTCCCAACGGTTTACAATCATGTGGAAACTTCCAGATTAAGTTTCCACTTTTCCGGGTGGAATTCATTTATGCTGAGGAAATCTTCCCAGTTGCCCACTCCCGGAATGAACACTGCTGACAGTGTTATCACATGATTTTCCGCCCAGCGAAGAATCCTTGCTGTCATTGGCCTCCTGCTTCTTGTGTCGCCCCGTCTGATAACGTGGGCGACCGCCATGATGATGTCCTACTGGATCAGCACCGGTTGACTTTGAAGCAGGAGTCTTCCTAGGCTCAGAGCATTGTAAATTGCCCTTAGCTCCAGTATATTCATGTGGAGAGAAATCTCCAGACTTGACCACACTTCCTTGGAAATTTTTTCCCTGTGTGACTACTCCCCAGCCTCTCAGGCTGGTATCCGTGGTCCCCAGAACACAGTCCTGAATGCTGAGTGTGCTGCCCTCTAAAAGATGAGCACTCTGCAGCCCCCACAGAAGAGACACCCTTGTCCTTGGAGACAGGATTATCCGCTGATGCATCTGAAAATGCGATCCGGACCATTCGTCCAGCAAATCCCCTGAGATCTGCCGAATGGAATCGCTTCGTAAGAAGCCACCATTTTTCCCAGGACTCCTGTGCATTGATGCACTGATACTTGGCCTGGTTTTAGGAGGTTTCTGACTAGGTCGAATAACTCCTTGGCTTTTTCCTCCCGGAGGAACACCTTTTTCTGGACTATGCCCAGAATCATTCCTAGGAACAGCAGACGTATCGTCGGAAAACAGCTGCGATTCTTGGAATATTTAGAATCCAGTCGTGCTGTCGTAGAACTACTTTAGATAGTGCTCTTCCGACCTCCAACTGTTCTCTGGAACTTGCCCTTTTCAGGATATCGTCCAAGTAAGGGATAATTTAGATGCCTTTTTTCTTTGAAGAAACATCTTTTCGGCCATTACCTTGGTAAAAGGCCCGGGGTGCCGTGGATAATTCAAACGGCATCGTCTGAAACTGATATTGACAGTTCTGTACCACGAACCAGAGGTACCCTTGTTGAGAAGGGCAAATTTGGACATGGAGGTAATCCTTGATGTCCAGGGACACCATATAGTCCCCTTTTTTCCGGTTCGCTATCACTGCTCTGAGTGACTCCATCTCGATTTGAACCTTTTATGTAAGTGTTCAAAGATTTCAGTTTAGACTATGTCTCACCAAGCCGTCTGGCGTCAGTACCACAATATAGTGTGGAAAAATAATACCCTTTTCCTTGTTGTAGGAGGGGTACTTTGATTATCACCTGCTGGATATACAGCTTGTGAATTGTTTCCAATGCTGCCTCCCTGTCGGAGGGAGCCGTTGGTAAAGCAGACTTCAGAAACCTGCGAGGAGAAGATGTCTCGACTCTCCAATCTGTACCCCTGGGATAATACTTGTACTAACTAGGGGTCAACCTGCGAGTGATCCCACTGCGCGCTGAGACTCTTGAGACTACCCCCCCACCTTGAGTCCGCTTGCATGGCCCCAGCGTCATGCTGAGGACTTGGCAGACGCGGTGGAGGGCTTCTTTTCCTGGGAAGGGGCTGCCTGCTGCAGTCTACTTCCCTTACCTCTATGTCTGGGCAGATATGACTGGCCTTTTGCCTGCATGCCCTCATGGGAAAGGAAGGATTGAGGCTGAAAAGACGGTGTCTTTTTCAGCTGAGATGTAACTTGGGGTAAAAAGGTTGGATTTCCCAGCTGTTGCCGTGGTCCCCAGGTCCGATGGACCGACCCCAACTAACTCCTTCCCTTTATACGGCAATACTTCCATGTGCCGTATGGGATCTGTATCACCTGACCACTGTCGTGTCCATGACATCTTCTGGGTGATATGGACAACGTACTTATCTTGATGCCAGAGAGCAAATATCCCTCTGTGCATCTCACGTACATATATATAGAATGCATCCTATTAAATGCTCTATATGAATAAAATATTTTCAGTCAGGGAATCCGACCAAGCCAACCCAGCACTGCATCTCCAGGCTGATGGCGATCGCTGGTCGCAGTATAACCACCGTATGTGTGTATATACTTTTTAGGATATCTTTCCAGCTTCCTATCAGCTGGCTCCTTGAGGGCGGCCGTATCTGGAGACGGTAACGCCACTTGATAAGCGTGTGAGCGCCTTATCACCCTAAAGGGTGTTTCCCAACGCGCCCTAATTTCTGGCGGGAAAGGGTATAACGCCAATATTTGCTATCGGGGTAACCCCACGCATCATCACACACTTCATTTTATTTTATCTGATTCAGGAAAAACTACAGGTAGTTTTTTCACTCCCACATAATACCCTTTTTTTTTTTTTTTTTTGTGGTACTTGTAGTATCAGAAATATGCAACACCTCCTTCATTGCCCTTAACGTGTGGCCCTAATGAGAAATACGTTTGTTTATTCACCGTCGACACTGGATTCAGTGTCCGTGTCTGTGTCTGTGTCGACCGACTGAGGTAAATGGGCGTTTTTAACGCCCCTGACGGTGTTTCTGAGACGCCTGGACCGGTACTAATAGTTTGTCGGCCGTCTCACGTCGTCAACCGACCTTGCAGCGTGTTGACATTCTCACGTAATTCCCTAAATAAGCCATCCATTCCGGTGTCGACTCCCTAGAGAGTGACATCACCATTACAGGCAATTTCTCCGCCTCCTCACCAACATCGTCCTCATACATGTCGACACACACGTACCGACACACAGCACACACACCGGGAATGCTCTGACAGAGGACAGGACCCACACTAGCCCTTTGGGGAGACAGAGGGAGAGTTTGCCAGCACACACCAAAACGCTATAATTATATAGGGACAACCTTATATAAGTGTTTTCCCTTATAGCATCTTTATATATATCTCAATATCGCCAAAATCAGTGCCCCCCCTCTCTGTTTTAACCCTGTTTCTGTAGTGCAGTGCAGGGGAGAGCCTGGGAGCCTTCTCTCCAGGCTTTCTGTGAGAGAAAATGGCGCTGTGTGCTGAGGAGATAGGCCCCGCCCCTTTTTCGGCGGGCTCGTCTCCCGCTATTTAGTGAATCTTGGCAGGGGTTAAATATCTCCATATAGCCTCTGGGGGCTATATGTGAGGTATTTTTCGCCAAAAAAGGTTTTCATTTGCCTCCCAGGGCGCCCCCCTCCCAGCGCCCTGCACCCTCAGTGACTGCCGTGTGAAGTGTGTTGAGAGGAAAATGGCGCACAGCTGCAGTGCTGTGCGCTACCTTTAGAAGACTGCAGGAGTCTTCAGCCGCCGATTCTGGACCTCTTCTTACTTCAGCATCTGCAAGGGGGCCGGCGGCGCGGCTCCGGTGACCATCCAGGCTGTACCTGTGATCGTCCCTCTGGAGCTGATGTCCAGTAGCCAAGAAGCCAATCCATCCTGCACGCAGGTGAGTTCACTCCTTCTCCCCTAAGTCCCTCGTTGCAGTGATCCTGTTGCCAGCAGGACTCACTGTAAAATAAAAAACCTAAGCTAAACTTTCTCTAAGCAGCTCTTTAGGAGAGCCACCTAGATTGCACCCTTCTCGGCCGGGCACAAAAATCTAACTGGAGTCTGGAGGAGGGTCATAGGGGGAGGAGCCAGTGCACACCACCTGATCGGAAAGCTTTACTTTTTGTGCCCTGTCTCCTGCGGAGCCGCTATTCCCATGGTCCTTTCAGGAACCCCAGCATCCACAAGGACGATAGAGAAATGGGGAATCTGCCTGCCGTAATGTGTAAAAATGGGGACGCTGTCTGCCGTAATGTGTAACAAGGGCACGCTGTCTGCCATAATGTGTAACAAGGGCACGCTGTCTGCCGTAATGTGTAACAAGGGCACGCGGTCTGCCGTAATGTGTAACAAGGGCACGCTGTCTGCCGTAATGTGTTCAAATGGGGACGCTGTCTGCCGTAATGTGTAACAAGGGCACGCTGTCTGCCGTAATGTGTAACAAGGGCACGCTGTCTGCCGTAATGTGTAACAAGGGCACGCGGTCTGCCGTAATGTGTAACAAGGGCACGCTGTCTGCCGTAATGTGTAAAAAGGGCACGCTGTCTGCCGCTATGTGTAACAAGGGCACGCTGTCTGCTGTAATGTGTAAAAAGGGCACGCTGTCTGCCGTAATGTGTAACAAGGGCACGCTGTCTGCCGTAATGTGCAAAAAGGGCACGCTGTCTGCCGCTATGTGTAACAAGGGCACGCTGTCTGCTGTAATGTGTAAAAAGGGCACGCTGTCTGCCGTAATGTGTAACAAGGGTACGCTGTCTGCCGTTATGTGTAAAAAGGGCACGCTGTCTGCTGTAATGTGTAAAAAGAGGAATCTGTTCGCTGTAAGGTGTAAACGGGTCTCTACCTGGTGTAGTGGTGCTACTGTGCGGCGTAATTTGAATAATGGAGACTACTGTGTTGGTATTATTTTGTGGCCACACCCCTTCCCCACGAAGCCACGCCACTATGTATTTTTGCGCGCGCCTACGGCGCGCACTGCCCCTGGGGTGGACTTGGATGGGGGGGGGGCCAAAGCATTTTGTCGCACCTGGGCCCACCGCTTGCTTGTTCCGCCACTGCATCGGTCGCAATTTTAAGATGCTAAGATACACTCCCAGTAGGCGGCGGCTTAGCGTGTGTAACTCTGCTAAATTCGCCTTGCGACCGATCAACTCGGAATGAGGGCCCATGTGCACTGCAGGGGGAGCAGATATAACATGTGCAGAGAGACTTAGATTTGGGTGGGGTGTGTTCAAACTGAAATCTATATTGCAGTGTAAAAATAAAAGCAGCCAGTATTTACCCTGCACAGAAACAAAATAACCCACCCAAATCTAACTCTCTGCAAATGTTATATATGCCCCCCCTGCAGTGCACATGGTTTTGCCCAACTGCTAACAAATTTGCTGCTAAGATAAACTCTGAATTACCCCCTTAATCGCTTCAGTGGTATGCACGAAAATCTTCCGGCCTAGCCAGCGCTGGCTACCCCGGAAGATTTCCGTGCATACCACCTCCTGATTCCCTGAGGACAGCCGTGCAGCGTGCACGGCGCCCCGGAATCAGCATACTCCATTATGGAGTTAAGCCCGCCCCCTGGACTCCTATTGGCCGGGGGGCGGGCTTAACTGTATAATGGCTTATGCTGTTTCCCGGGCGCCGCAAGGCAGCCGGGAATCAGCGCTGGGGCTGGCAGTACCCATGGGCAATCGCCAGGCGATAACCTCGCCCTGTACATTCCCACCCGCTCCCACACCAATTTAAAAACACCCCCCTCATGGTGTGTTTTTAAATTGGAAACTCGCCACTGAAGGGGTTAAAGGCAGGTAAGCAATGTAACAAAGCAATGGGGAAGGCTAGTCAGATGCTTGGCTACACTGGGAGAGGAATCAGCAGCAGAAAGAAGTAATAATGCCACTGTATAGGTCATTGGTACGGCCTCATCTAGAATACTGGATAAATGGAACAGTCTCCCGCCAGAGGCTAAGACAGTAGAGAAATTTAAACATGCTTGGGATAGGCATGAGAACAAATCGGGTTGAGGTTACCAAAAGGATTAAAAAAAAAGGGTCAGATTAGATGGGCCAAGTGGTTCTTATCTGCCGTCACATTCTATGTTTCTATGTAACTATTAGTATTTCTATGCCACACATACGCCACGTGCATAGTATATAGCGTGGAAGCCACCAGAGCACTGCCACACTGGATGTAATTAATCAAAGTGGAGAAGGAGTCTATAACAGTAATTACCCCCGTGGTTGGCACCTCTTTAGGGATTCCATCCACAATATTTGTCCTCAGGGTATATACCATGATGCTTGAAGCGCTATGGTGATCAGACGGAAGAGCAGCCATTGCCAGGCTCAGGTTAGTAACGAGTGACTGCAATTCCACACGATGTACACTGGGGTTTTCTATCTTACTTTATTTGTATAAAAATGAGACACTGCATAACAATATATGGAAGCCATAGAACTCTATACATCAATCAGCCCCTCGGAGCAGGACACTGGCGCTGAATTCTCACGCGGCCATCTTCAGATTTTACGCTTTTTCCACTCTGGCTCATTGTCTGGTTCATCTTCCTCAGAATCCACCTCAGCGAAGACGGTATTGGGCTGCGTCCTGCAACACATGTAAACAATTGGGGAAAGTGAGAAGAGCTGTTGGGTAAATAGAGTTTATATTGGAGCTGGAGACAGGACAGAGCGCAGCACAATGCCAATAGGATTAGAAAACAATAAAAGGAAATAGGAGAATTCTTGCAGAGAATAAACTGAATAACAAGAAGCTGCACTGAGATAGCCAGAGATCAAGTAATGAGTTCTACTGATAAAATAACGCTGAGACACTAGATAGAAGAGCGGGGATTCTGCAGCTCAGAGGGGAGTAACTGTGGCTCTCTAGCCACTGTGGAACTACAAGTCTCATCATATCTTGCCAGGTGGGTGGATAATACTAGATGTAATATCACCAACACCACTAAAAAAAAATTGCAGATTATGGGCCTACAGTATTTATCCAGCATTTTTTACTATGTACTAACAGCCTAATGCAGGCGATTTAACAGAAATCTCCTACACAAAGATAATTAGTGATGCAGACCACATTCCCAATTATCATCTACGTTCTGACCCCTATGGACCAAAGTCCGAAAAACTTTGCCGTGCTTTCTGGAGTGTGGTCCTGTTGGTTTACGTCATACTTAGTTCAGGAGGGAAACATTTTTCAAAGGAAGAGAAGTATTAGAACTCGAGGACATACACTGAAACTGGAGGGAGGCAGGTTCAGGGGAAATTTAAGGAAAAATTACTTCACAGAAAGGGTAGTGGATAAGTGGAATAGCCTCCCATCAGAGGTGGTAGAGGCTAAGACTGTGGAGCAGTTTAAACATGCTTGGGATAGGCATGTGAATATCCTTACAAGGAATTAAGGTTCAAAGAGGGTTGCGATTACCTAAAGGATAAAAAAATGGGCAGACTAGATGGGCCAAGTGGTTCTTATCTGCCGTCAAATTCTATGTTTCTATGTTACTCAGGGGGTGTAAACCACTTTATGTTTATGGAAGCATTCTCGCAGGATAGGGATCTTATGATCCCTACCCCGAGGCTCTGATCGACTCTGTTAACTGACATTGTGCCCATGCGCAGTGTCAGATCCTGAGGAGGAGTCTTTCTATAATGCGAGACGCTCCTCCAGAATGGCCGGGAAGTAACTCGGAGATCAGTGGTTATCGCTACCCCTGCCCCTGAGAGTAACATTTAGTACACAGAAGGGGAGATCTTTCTAATTACTTAATAACACATAAGCCCCTAAGATCTTCATTTTTAACAAGTGGATTCATTCCGTGGCAACCAATAAGAATCAAGCTATCATTTCATAAAATGTACTATAAAAATGAGAACTAGAATCTCATTGGTTGCTAGGGGCAACAGCTCCACCCCTCTTCAGAAGGTTCAATACAGCTCCCCCATAGTGGCATATCCCCCGTTAATGAGCTTATATAGGTAATGCCCATTCAGTTTAACTGTGAAACCTTGTAAGATCAGTGTAGTATAATATTATAGATATTCTACACATTTTTATTACCACGTTTGTACTGTACTTGCTGTTAATATGCTCTGTACTTTATTTCTGTGTTATTTGGAATGGCGTTATACCCTCACTCCAGGCTGAATCCCGAAGTCCTTACTGCTAAAACAGATGGGAGCAGGGATCGCGCTGTGGCTCAGATTATGCGTATTACTGATGTCTCGTCCACACTGCCTTTCTAAGAACAAATGCGCAACAGTCTCTTTCATTATTATTGTTGGTTGTAGTAAAACAGCACTAGCGATACAGAACTATTAATATACCTGTAACATTGTACAGGAAAAAATTAATTTTTCAATCGGAAAGCAAAAAAAAAAAAGTTTTTTTTGTAAAAATGAGTAAAATAACAAAGACACGAGTAATGATATAAAACATTAAACTGACTCCTAAGGTGTCCATACACTAGGGCGATTAGCCGCGATGCGATATCGAGCTGCGATTTCCCCGGCAGGCAAGGCTGCGATATATCGCATCTGTAGTGGGGTTTTTTGCATTCGATGTGCATGCGATCATGCGATTAATATTGCATTGGTGGGCAGTGGGCCAGCATAATATTGCATTGGTGGGCAGTCGGCCAGCATAATATTGCATTGGTGGGCAGGGTGTGGCCAGCATAATATTGCACTGGTGGGCAGGGTGTGGCCAGCATAATATTGCATTGGTGGGCAGTGGGCCAGCATAATATTGCATTGGTGGGCAGTGGGCCAGCATAATAATGCATTGGTGGCCAGTGGGCCAGCATAATATTGCATTGGTGGGCAGTGGGCCAGCATAATATTGCACTGGTGGGCAGGGTGTGGCCAGCATAATATTGCACTGGTGGGCAGTGGGCCAGCATAATATTGCATTGGTGGGTAGTGGGCCAGCACAATATTGCACTGGTGGGCAGGGTGTGGCCAGCATAAAATTGCATTGGTGGGAAGTGGGCCAGCATAATATTACATTGGTGGGCAGGGTGCAGCCAGCACAATATTGCAGTGGTGGGCCAGCATAATAATACATTGGTGGGCAGGGTGCAGCCAGCACAATATTGCAGTGGTGGGCCAGCATAATAATACATTGGTGGGCAGGGTGCAGCCAGCACAATATTGCAGTGGTGGGCCAGCATAATAATACATTGGTGGGCAGGGTGCAGCCAGCACAATATTGCAGTGGTGGGCCAGCATAATAATACATTGGTGGGCAGTGTGGAGCCATAATAACACATTGGTGGGCAGTGGTGTAGCCTGCAGACCTTGTTTTTATCACAGAGCAGAGCAGCGTGTATCCTCAGCACAATGGATGGAGGGGAGTGTCCAGGAAGTGAGCTCAAAATAACACAGATTGCACATCGCGGTGCGATAAATCGCATGTGCTTAAAAACCATGGCTAGTCCGCCCCGCACATCAGGCCCGACCCCCCCCCCCCCCCAAAAGCATCACACAGCGGCGATGCTTTTGTACTTGAAGGGCAGCTCCTTGGCAGCACAGCTCCTGCGCGCGGGCAGGGAGCTACCCGTCGCTGTACTGGTCGCAGCGGCTGCGTGTGACGTCACGCAGCTGCTGCTGCCCACCCCCTGCACTGTCCGGGCACGCCTGCATTGCTCGGACCGCACCCCCTAAACAGCGGCAAAACGCTGCCGGCCCACCCCCTTCCGTCCAGCGACCGCCTCTGCCTGTCAATCAGGCAGAGGCGATCGCAGGGCTGAGACAGCCGTCGGCTGTCTGGCATGCGCCGGTGCCGCAGTTCACACCTGATTGGCTGCTATGCAAAAGCGCACAGCACCGATCAGGTCTGAATTAGGCCCCACATGCGATAAATAAATATTAAGTGCAGCACATAATATCTTGAGATGCGAGTTTCGACCAGCGTGCCCACGCATCACATCGGGAAACACATGTGATTGACATGCGATCCATGCAATATATCGCACTGATGCGGGCGTAATCGCATGACAGAACCCAATATCGCCCTAGTGTATGGGCGCCATTACATGAAGAGAAAGTTCTGCACAGACTCTGCTTTCTGAATGTGAATGAATCAGACCAGCTAATGCTATGACTAAGACTATAAATTACATGTAGTCATGGGTCAATTTAAATAGGATACATTGTGGTTTCTGTGTCACTGAGCCAACAGCTTAACAGAGAAAGGCAAAGACAGATAATCAGTCATGGATGTGACTCCAGAACCTGACATCCAGTATGAATAGTCATCGTACAAATGTAAGACTGTAACTAAGGTCAAACTACTACAGCACAGAAGAAGATCGGGATCAGGGCTACGACTCATCAGATAACATGTAACTACAAATGAATGAACTATGTTATGCCCTAGCTGATCATAATGCACTTGGAATGCACAGATAATGTTCTTAAAAAAAAGAACAATGTTATGTTTAAAACAAACAAAATGATTAATCTCAGAAGCATACAGATAGGAACAGTAAAGAAGAACATGACTCAAAAACGTTTATTTGTGTTATAAGGCCATCTCCCTCTGACCCACAGAACCATGGGGATCCATTACCGGGAACACACCATTCCGTAGAAACTCGCCACTGCCAGAGTCTGTAGCCGCTGATATCCCATAGATTTAATATCATTTCCTGCAGCTGCAGGTTGTCGACGAGGCTAATGATGAGCTGGAACTGACAAGTGCCCACTGCTGCAGGCGTTTACACTTCAGCTTTATGACCGTGAGCTCTGGTGCATAAGTAGTCTGCAAGATTCCTGCATAGGTCAGGGGCAAACCAAGAAATTGCAGATACTCAGGGGCAAACACAGAATGCCTAGCAACCGCCAGGACCATCAGGCAACGACTGGGACCCGCAATGGAAAAGAGCCGTGACGGCGGCTCGTGACAGTGATACTGTGATTTGTGCGCATCAGTTAAATCCACCTGAATTTAAAACACACATATCCTTAGCATTCGCTATCTGAGACTCAAACTCTCAACCTTATATACTAGAGTCAGACACCTAACTATAGGAAGCCTAATAAGTCTAGATAAACTAAGCTATTTGTAATTGTCAGTTTAAAACCATTGTCGCTAAGCAGATCTACAGTATGTAGTGCATGGCTGTATGTCGCTGTACCTAGTGTCTGATTGAGGTGTATGAGGTTGTGAGTTCAAGTCCTGTGTACAGCTTGCTATGCTTCAAATACAGAGGGATGTAACTGAAGGTGCATATTTTGGGCCTGATTCCGATTTGTATGCAAAAACCTACACAGATGTGATTTTTTTAGCCTACAGACATGCGAAAAAATGCAAGTGAAGCAGCCGCCCAGAAAAGAATAGAGACACCCACCGAAGTTCATCACAAGGTCCTCAGCAACTGTGTACACATACAAGGAACATCGGCTCCCAGAGTGACTTTACAGTCACGCAGACTGGCGCCATATTTTCTGCATGTGTGATCACAGCTGAAGGCGGAAACGCTCCATGAAAACAGACTGGACTTGCCTGCGTCTTTGCTGCCACTCCCCGTTACCTCCCCCATATTGTCCCTGACTGTCAATCACTCTGCGTTTAAATCCTCCCTGCTAGCGGCATTGCAAAGGTACCTTGGTGCGCGCACAGTGCAATCGCAGAGCATACACAGCCGGCTGATAATCGCTCAGTTGCGTGAACATCAAAACGTACAACTTGAAATCAGGATCTCTGTACGTACAGAACCCTGCTTGTCTGCCCCTCCCCCAATACATCAGTAAAACATCAGCATTGCAGAGAAAGAGTTGGGGACTTCTCTAGCTCAGAGAAAAAAGGTCCGTCGGGCATAGGGAAAGGGGTGGGCTGGGAGGGGTGCGTGTTTTCTAAATACAGGTTGAGTATCCCATATCCAAATTGCTTGGGACTAGAAGTATTTTGGATATCGGATGTTTACGTATTTTGGAATAATTGCATACCATAATGAGATATCATAGTGATGGGACCCAAGTCTAAGCACAGAATGGATTTATGTTTCATATACACCCCATAGACACAGCCTGAAGGTCATTTTAGCCAATATTTGTAATTACTTTGGGCAGTAAAATAAGAATTTACTCACCGGTAATTCTATTTCTCGTAGTCCGTAGTGGATGCTGGGTACTCCGTAAGGACCATGGGGAATAGACGGGCTCAGCAGGAGACTGGGCACTCTTAAAAGAAAGATTAGGTACTATATCTGGTGTGCACTGGCTCCACCCTCTATGCCCCTCCTCCAGACCTCAGTTAGGGAAACTGTGCCCGGAAGAGCTGACATTACTAGGAAAGGATTTGGAATCCAGGGTAAGACTCATACCAGCCACACCAATCACACCGTACAACTTGTGATAATTATACCCAGTTAACAGTATGAACAACAACTGAGCCTCATTCAACAGATGGCTCATAACAATAACCCTTTAGTTAAGCAATAACTATATACAAGTATTGCAGAAAGTCCGCACTTGGGACGGGCTCCCAGCATCCACTACGGACTACGAGAAATAGAATTACCGGTGAGTAAATTCTTATTTTCTCTGACGTCCTAGTGGATGCTGGGTACTCCGTAAGGACCATGGGGATTATACCAAAGCTCCCAAACGGGCGGGAGAGTGCGGATGACTCTGCAGCACCGAATGAGCAAACTCAAGGTCCTCCTCAGCCAGGGTATCAAACTTGTAGAATTTTGCAAAAGTGTTTGCTCCCGACCAAGTAGCAGCTCGGCAAAGTTGTAAAGCCGAGACTCCTCGGGCAGCCGCCCAAGAAGAGCCCACCTTCCTCGTGGAATGGGCTTTTACTGATTTAGGATGCGGCAGTCCAGCCGCAGAATGTGCAAGTTGAATCGTGCTACAGATCCAGCGAGCAATAGTCTGCTTTGAAGCAGGAGCACCCAGCTTGTTGGGTGCATGCAGGATAAACAGCGAGTCAGTTTTCCTGACTCTAGCCGTCCTGGAAACATAGATTTTCAGGGCCCGGACTACGTCCAGCAACTTGGAATCCTCCAAGTCCTGAGTAGCCGCAGGCACCACAATAGGTTGGTTCAAATGAAACGCTGATACCACCTTTGGGAGAAATTGGGGACGAGTCCTCAATTCTGCCCTGTCCATATGGAAAATCAGATATGGGCTTTTATAGGACAAAGCCACCAATTCTGACACCAAGGCCAACAGCGTGACTACCTTCCACGTGAGATACTTCAACTCCACGGTCTGAAGTGGCTCAACCAATGTGATTTTAGGAAATCCAACACAACGTTGAGATCCCAAGGTGCCACTGGAGGCACAAAAGGGGGCTGAATATGCAGCACTCCCTTAACAAACGTCTGAACTTCAGGCAGTGAAGCCAGTTCTTTTTGAAAGAAAATAGACAGGGCCGAAATCTGGACTTTAATGGACCCTAATTTTAGGCCCATAGTCACTCCTGAATGTAGGAAGTGCAGAAATCGACCCAGCTGAAATTCCTCTGTTGGGGCCATCCTGGCCTCACACCAAGCAACATATTTTCGCCATATACGGTGATAATGTTGTGCTGTCACGTCTTTCCTAGCCTTTATCAGCGTAGGAATCACTTCATCCGGAATGCCCTTTTCCGTTAGGATCCGGCGTTCAACCGCCATGCCGTCAAACGCAGTCGCGGTAAGTCTTGGAACAGACAGGGCCCCTGCTGTAACAGGTCCTGTCTGAGAGGCAGAGGCCATGGGTCCTCTGAGATCATTTCTTGTAGTTCTGGGTACCAAGTTCTTCTTGGCCAATCCGGAATGATGAGTATAGTTCTTACTCCTCTCTTTCTTACTATCCTCAGTACCTTGGGTATGAGAGGAAGAGGAGGGAACACATAAACCGACTGGTACACCCACGGTGTCACTAGTGCGTCCACAGCTATCGCCTGAGGGTCCCTTGACCTGGCGCAATATATTTTTAGCTTTTTGTTGAACACTGCTGACAGTGCTAGCACGTGATTTTCCGCCCATCGGAGAATCCTTGTGGCTTCTGCCATCGCCATCCTGCTTCTTGTGCCGCCCTGTCTGTTAAGCGCCTTGAGTCCTATTGGAGAAAGAGCGCTATATAAATAAAATTATTATTATTATTATTATTATTATTATTACATGAATATTTATGTGTAGGGAAGTCTCCTGACTCGACCACTGTCCTTGGAAGTTTCTTCCCTGAGTGACTGCCCCCCAACCTCGGAGGCTTGCATCCGTGGTCACCAGGACCCAGTCCTGAATGCCAAATCTGCGGCCCTCGAGAAGATGAGCACTCTGCAGCCGCCACAGCAGAGACACCCTGGCCCTCGGGGACAGGGTGATCAACCGATGCATCTGAAGATGCGATCCGGACCACTTGTCTAACAGATCCCACTGAAAGATCCTTGCATGGAACCTGCCGAAGGGAATTGCTTCGTAAGAAGCTACCATCTTTCCAAGGACTCGCGTGCAGTGCTGCACCGACACCTGTTTTGGTTTCAGGAGGTTCCTGACCAGAGATGACAATTCCTGGGCCTTCTCCTCCGGGAGAAACACCTTCTTCTGTTCTGTGTCCAGAATCATGCCCAAGAACAGCAGACGTGTCGTAGGAATCAGCTGCGACTTTGGGATATTCAGAATCCAGCCGTGCTGTTGTAGCACTTCCCGAGATAGTGCTACTCCGACTAACAACTGCTCCTTGGACCTTGCCTTTATAAGGAGATCGTCCAAGTACGGGATAATTATAACTCCCTTCTTTCGAAGGAATATCATCATTTCGGCCATTACCTTGGTAAATACCCTCGGTGCCGTGGACAGACCAAACGGCAACGTCTGGAATTGGTAATGACAGTCCTGTACCACAAACCTGAGGTACTCCTGGTGAGGTGGGTAAATTGGGACATGTAGGTAAGCATCCTTGATGTCCAGTGACACCATAAAATCCCCCTCTTCCAGGCTTGCAATAACCGCCCTGAGCGATTCCATTTTGAACTTGAACTTCCTTATATAAGTGTTCAAGGATTTCAAATTTAGAATGGGTCTCACCGAACCGTCTGGTTTCGGTACCACAAACATTGTGGAATAGTAACCCCGTCCCTGTTGAAGGAGGGGAACTTTGATTATCACCTGCTGAAGGTACAGCTTGTGAATTGCCGCCAGTACTACCTCCCTTTCCTTGGGAGCAGCTGGCAAGGCTGATTTGAGGTAACGGCGAGGGGGAGACGCCTCGAACTCCAGCTTGTATCCCTGAGATACCACTTGTAGAACCCAGAGATCCACCTGTGAGCGAACCCACTGGTCGCTGAAGTTCCGTAGACGCGCCCCCACCGCACCTGGCTCCACCTGTGGAGCCCCAGCGTCATGCGGTGGATTTAGTGGAAGCAGGGGAGGATTTTCGTTCCTGGGAACTGGCTGTCTGGTGCAGCTTTTTCCCTCTATCCCTGCCTCTGGGCAGAAAGGACGCGCCTCTCACCCGCTTGCCTTTCTGAGGCCGAAAGGACTGTACTTGATAATACGGTGCTTTCTTAGGCTGTGAGGGAACCTGAGGTAAAAAAGTCGACTTCCCAGCTGCAGCTGTAAATACGAGGTCCGAGAGACCATCCCCAAACAATTCCTCACCCTTATAAGGCAAAACCTCCATGTGCCTTTTAGAATCAGCATCACCTGTCCACTGCCGAGTCCATAATACTCTCCTGGCAGAAATGGACATTGCATTAATTCTAGATGCCAGCCGGCAAATGTCCCTCTGTGCATCCCTCATATATAAGACGACGTCTTTAATATGCTCTATGGTTAGCAAAATAGTATCCCTGTCAAGGGAATCAATGTTATCTGACAGGGTATCAGACCAAGCAGCTGCAGCACTACACATCCATGCTGAAGCAATTGCAGGTCTCAGTATAGTACCTGAGTGTGTATACACAGACTTCAGGATAGCCTCCTGCTTTCTATCTGCAGGCTCCTTTAAGGCGGCCGTGTCCTGAGACGGCAGTGCCACCTTTTTTGATAAGCGTGTGAGCGCCTTGTCCACCCTAGGGGATGTTTCCCAACGTAACCTTTCCGTTGGCGGGAAAGGGTACGCCATTAGTAACCTCTTAGAAATCACTAATTTCTTATCTGGGGAACACCACGCTTCTTCACACAATTCATTTAACTCATCAGATGGGGGAAAAGTCACTGGCTGCTTTTTATCCCCAAACATAATACCCTTTTTAGTGGTAACCGGGTTAATGTCAGAAATGTGCAACACATTTTTCATAGCCGTAATCATGCATCGGATGGCCCTTGTGGACTGTACATTTGTCTCATCCTCGTCTACACTGGAGTCAGACTCCGTGTCGACATCTGTGTCTGCCATCTGAGGTAGCGGGCGTTTTTGAGCCCCTGATGGCCTCTGAGATGCCTGGGCAGGCGCGGGCTGAGATGCCGGCTGTCCCAAAGCTGCGTCATCGAACCTTTTATGCAAGGAGTTGACACTGTCGGTTAATACCTTCCACATATCCATCCACTCTGGTGTCGGCCCCGCAGGGAGCGACATCACACTTATCGGCACCTGCTCCGCCTCCACGTAAGCGTCCTCCTCAAACATGTCGACACAGCCGTACCGACACACCGCACACACACAGGGAATGCTCCGACTGAGGACAGGACCCCACAAAGTCCTTTGGGGAGACAGAGAGGGAGTATGCCAGCACACACCAGAGCGCTATATAACAGAGGGATTTACACTAACAGAAAGTGAATTTTCCCCCAATAGCTGCTTATATCACCTTTTGCTCCTAAATTTATGTGCCCCCCCTCTCTTTTTTACCCTTCTTGTAGTGTATACTGCAGGGGAGAGCCTGGGGAGCGTCCTTCCAGCGGAGCTGTGAAGAAAAAATGGCGTCGGTGTGCTGAGGGAGATAGCCCCGCCCCCTCCGCGGCGGGTTTCTCCCGCTTTTTTAATAATGTGTATGGCGGGGGATTAGGCACATATACAGTTTAAAACTGTATTATGTGCACATTTGCCAAAAAGGTATACATATTGCAGCCCAGGGCGCCCCCCCCCAGCGCCCTGCACCCACAAGTGACCGGAGCGTGTGGTGTGCTGTGGGAGCAATGGCGCACAGCTGCAGTGCTGTGCGCTACCTTATTGAAGACCGGAGTCTTCAGCCGCCGATTTTCTCCGGGTTCTTCAGTCTTCTGGCTCTGCAAGGGGGACGGCGGCGCGGCTCCGGGAACGGACGATCGAGGTCGGGCCCTGTGTTCGATCCCTCTGGAGCTAATGGTGTCCAGTAGCCTTAGAAGCACAAGCTAGCTGCAAGCAGGTAGGTTTGCTTCTCTCCCCTCGTAGCAGTGAGTCTGTTGCCAGCAGATCTCACTGAAAATAAAAAACCTAACAAATACTTTCTTTTCTAGTAAGCTCAGGAGAGCCCACTAGGTGTATCCAGCTCTGGCCGGGCACAGATTCTAACTGAGGTCTGGAGGAGGGGCATAGAGGGAGGAGCCAGTGCACACCAGATATAGTACCTAATCTTTAAGAGTGCCCAGTCTCCTGCGGAGCCCGTCTATTCCCCATGGTCCTTACGGAGTACCCAGCATCCACTAGGACGTCAGAGAAACAAAGTTTGTGTACATTCACACAATTCATTTATGTTTCATATACACCTTATACACACATATGTTTAATAACTTTGTGTATTTACTGTAACAAAGTTTGTGTACATTAAGCCATCAGAAAACAAAGGTTTCACTATCTCAGTCTTACTAAAAAAAAAATCTGTATTTCGGAATATTTGGATATGGGATACTCAACCTGTACTCAGAAATCCCCCACGAGTGAATCACTGATAACTGATAAAATATTCAGAGGGTTCTAAAATGAACATTTGTAGGTTTAATTTGTCTTCAATGGCTGCAAAGTTGTCCACTAAATGAGTGTTAGCTTTTTGTGTCACTTTCCTCACTCTCTATGCCAGATCACCTGTGCCTGAGACTTTATGCGTACAGAGCTGCCGCAAGCTGTGTGCATTATATAAACCTATAGGTCAAAATAATATTTAAACCATAACAGTTATAACATAGCTGGAAATTCTGATAAGTACATTGCTACCTACAAGTTATAGCCAGGTGACTAAACCTACTTATCACACTCCATAACACTTAGGGGAAACACTCCCAGAAGCAAGGACTCAAAGGTAACTCGGTACACGTCCATACTATGAACTTCATACTCGTATGCATATTAGGTTACATTCATGACACCTGCAATGTTACTGTCATGAAAGATTTAATAGACACCGATCCCAGGAGGGCTGACGTACCACACGTGGGCTGATTGCATTACAGCCTCTTGTTAAGAGACCGTAGCCAGGGGGGAAAAGGGCTGCGCCTTGATGTGGGAAGGATAAAGGCCTGAAATGCTATTAGCTTACACAGGGGGAGATACATATGTTGATGTGTGTGCATGTCAGCCAGGCAGAACAATAGCTAAAAGCATGTGAACTTGACAGCTATTGTCTGACATGTTAAATGTGGCTAAATAAACGCACATCAATTCTGCATGAGCACCCAGGTTAACTCTTGTTTGGTTACAGCGCTGCCGCACATGGATATAGGTTGGAAAAAGAAATGTAATCTAATACAAATGTATTTTTATTGTGGCCAGCTCCCGATAATTAGGATGAATTAATTTTTATTCACCTGACTGTATTATTACTGAGTTGCCAAGCTCTGATAGAAGCCCGGCCAGACAATCAGTAGAAGTGATCGCATCCATGAAGACTATACTGTATGCTTTGGCTAGCTGCTGCACTGTGGTGCGTGTGCGAACAAGAGAGAGGGTTCCTAAGAATCCCTCTCCTGGTAAATTCTAGGAATGTAGCCCATAGGCTACAATGAGGTAATACCATCACAAGATGGCGCTATATGCTGAATCAGAGAGCCTAGTAGCCCCATAGAAATCTATGGGGTTGCTTCTGTAGCCATAAATGAAGGGACTGCAACGGATATTGGAGATATCTGCTGCAGTCCCTTCATGGGATATTCAGGGGTTCCTTAATTTTTGTGGGTACCCGTAAAAATGGGTGTTTTCGGTAAACATCCCGCGAATAATAATTGATAAATAGGGGGCAGATGTATTAAGCCTGGAGACGTGATAAAGCAGTAATAAGTGCAAGGTGATAATGCACCAGCTAATCAGCTCCAATGTGTCAATTGACAGTTAGGAGCTGATTGACTGGTCCACTATCACCTTGCACTTATCACTGCTTTATCATTTCTCCAGGCTTAATACATCTGCCCTAGGTCCCTAAATCTCTGCTGGGACTGTGTGAATGAAAACATGGAGTTATTCCAATGCTGTAATTAAAAGATGATCATGAAGATACTAAAAATGTACACAAATAGGCCAATGCAGAGCTGAAAGCAGGTTGGTCATTATTACACCCGCAATGCGGGCACGGAGAGAATGCGTCTGCTGAATTGCACACATACAGGCGGACGCATCCTCTCTGTCCACATCCTTGGTTTCATAGCCCTGGTGCAAGAGATTTGCCTGGAAAATAGGTGTACCTACGCCTACATACAACTCCGCATAGCCTTCCTATAAATGTGTGATTATATGGCACCTACTCCTTATCTGTGTGAGTGCTGCATTTATGGAGGGTCCGAGATTAAAGGTGGGCGTCTATGTGCGAATGCCTCTTTAAAAAAACCAGTTATGCCCCTTCAGTGGAGAAGCAAGTAAGTTAAATACGTCTCTATATCGCTTGTAGTTGTGTGCGGTCAGCTCCAGAGTATGTGCACAGCCGAAACACGCAAAGCTGACTTATGTTCACCTATGCATCAGTGCCAGGATGTTTTACTTCAAGGACCAGGGCTGTAGGGAGGGGTGTGTGAGCAGGGCCCTGCATCTGGCTAGCAGGGTGCCTGGAATAGCACAGTAGAACTGCATCAATGCTAAGCGTAGCGTCTATAGGGCACACCAGGCAGGCACCCTGCAGTGTGTAGAGCCGCTGCACCCAGAATGTCTCTGCAACTCTACACTTTCTACTGCTGTCGGCGCTGCCCCCTCACGTGACATCATGATTGGGGGCGGAGCTGGCACAGTGCCCTGGCTCTACACACTGCAGGGTGCCTGCCTGGTGTGCCCTACAGACGCTCCGGTTAGCACTGACTGCTCCAGCACTGCCACAGATTTATGATGTTAGGATGATGTTGCAGAGTTTTCCCTTTGGAACGAGGGCTTGATTTGGAGTTGCGAGTAATGCAAGTTCAATTCCAGATACCCTCTGTAATCGCAATGCTAATGCAACTATTCACCAGTACTGTCTATGCGATTGCACCACCCTACTCCTCCATCTCTTGGGAAAATGCGCGGTGGCCATTTTCCTGGCAATTTTTCTACTGCACATGCGCAAAGCGCACCATTATCTGGGTGATGTGTGCGGTGCTGGAGATGCCGACGCAGGATTCTAGGGAGGGAACTATTGTAGGAATGGGTGCAGTGTGGGCCCCCAGTGTTGTCACTCTCAGCGCGGCAGTATAACGGCTACACCTGTCTGACTGCAGGGTTCGGTGCGTCTTTGTGATTTAGAATTTTTGCCTGAAACAGCAAAATCGGAATCATTTTATTTTTGCAAAAAGAAGGGCCGCCCCTTTTTGCTGTCACAGATGCAGAATGTCACATATTTAAATATAAATATCACTTGACCCGAATGCATCCTGTTATACATTTGCTTTTCTTTTAGTGGCAGAATTGCAGAATACCTGCTGTATAGCGTAGTGATTTTATTTTTTTAAGTAATTTTGATGTATAATACTGCATGGATCTGACTGAGAGCCTATTATGCGGAGAGGTCAGGTCTTCTTTTAAAGACAGCACAAATGAGATATATTCCCCTCACCAGTTAATAACAGAAATGCCTCTCCCTACTTCCTCTCAGCACTGTAGCAGGTGGCGGGAGCAGAGCTGCCATCAGAAATTTTAGGGCCCTGGACTGCCAGAATAGGCAGGGCCCCCCACCACCCATCACAACTCACTGTTCTGGGCACCGGTTGCCGGGAAAAGCCACAGGACATCAGATGGTGGAGCTAGGCATGACTGCAGAGGGCTGGGACCACAGCAGCAGCACATGGAAGGAGTATGGAGCAGGCAGCCAGCCATAGAGGGTTAGAGCTGACAGTATTCAAATTTGGAGCTAGCCGCAAGAGCTTGTGGACCGGCAGCCAATCAGGAGCTGCGGCTGCTCCTGATTGGCTGCCAGTCCGTGAACTCCGATTGGCTCTCAGCCAGCTCCAAATTCAAAATGCAGACGGAGCAGTACCTCTACGGCAGCCTGTTGTACACTCCACTCACAGTCTGGACCCGGGACTAGAGTCCCGGCAGTCCATTCCGGATGGTGACCCTGGGGAGGAACGGCTGGGAAGTATTGCGGAGACCGGGGGCGTTAGAACAAGTGCTGCCTCGAAGGGGCCATGCGGGACCGCACTTACTGATAGAGCAGATTTATTATTGCTCTCTGAAATTATGGTGACAAGAAAATAGACATTGACAGCCAAGGCTTGGCTAACATGCTGTGAGGAAAAGGCCAGCACTGTCCTACTGATTTATTGATCACTATTATGACAAGCGTTTAAGCTGCATTCATCTTCTGGTGGAAGCACAACAGAGCAAAAGGAGGAACATGAAGAGAATCCATGTCATAGAGGTATCAGCCTTGTGGGTTATTCCTGCATAAGCTGCGCTATTGAAAGCTGCCAGACATACAATTATTTTGAGCCAACTCAATCGAAATGAAAGACGTCCACTCAAATGGTTTTGGGAAAACTTACATCCCCCAGTTTGTAAGTTGGTTTGCAAACATTCTATATTCCTCTTATTGCCTATACCTGCATTTCTAAATGGATTTTTTATCAAATATATGATGGAGTTGGCCACTGCTTACACGAATAAAATGTGATTTAATCAGACTTCAGAATAATTCATAATGCTGTTAAAATAGGCTGAACTCTAAAAGCCACTCTTTTCAGGTGATAGTAAAGCTTACGGCGTGCCAATATTTCATACTGGATCATCCGACGGCTGTCACATCAGATTAGAAAGGACATCACACTCATCATGATTTATCCAGTAATGGGAGCTGGGTATAGTCACCGGAAAAAAACTAAGGGGGAGATTTATTAAAGCTTGGAAAGAGCTTGGAGAGAGATAAAGTACCAACCTATCAGCTCCTGTCATTTTTCAAACACAGTGTGTACAGTGACAGAAGTGGATTGGTTAGTACTTTATCCCTCTCCAAGCTTTGATACATCTCTCCCATAAGCTGCAAATGATAAAGGTTCCATAGAGAACAGACCTGGACAAGTTACCCCCTTTTCTTTACAGGCTTAAGTCTCCCAGAAGGGTACCTATCGTTCCTCATGGCAAATACGCTGAAAAACTGGTGATGCCATTTCTCGTTACACTGTACGAATGAATGTATACACGCACCAGAGGTAACAAAAACCAGACTTATACGTTGAATTGCAATATACAGTATACTGACATTGCGTCAGGATGCAGAAGCTTTCTTAACATTTTTTTATGCCAACTACTCTCTTTAGTCCTCTTTAGGGTATTTATGTTCAAAAAAGGAAAAGTAATAGTTTCAAAATGAAAAGCTGACTCTTAATTTGTTAATAACAGCCCCACAGGATGCCCCTGACAAAGTCACTTTAGATGAAACGCGTAGGAAGTAGGCTCCTGTATTAAGGCCCTCATTCCGAGTTGATCGCTCGCTAGCTGCTTTTAGCAGCATTGCACACGCTAGGCCGCCGCCCTCTGGGAGTGTATTTTAGCTAGCAGAAGTGGGAACGAAAGATTAGCAGAACTGCGTGTGAAAAATTTCATGCCGTTTCTGAGTAGCTCCAGATCTACTCCTATCTTGCGATGACTGCATTAGTTCCTGGTTTGACGTCACAAACACGCCCTGCGTTCGGCCAGCCACTCCCCCGTTTCTCCAGCCACTCCTGCGTTTTTGCCTGGCATGCCTGCGTTTTTTAGCACACTCCCCGAAAACGCTCAGTTACCACCCAGAAACACCCACTTCCTGTCAATCATACTACGATCACTCGAGCGACTGAAAAACGTCGCTCGAGCTTGGGTAAAACTACAAAGTTTTGTGTGAAAGTACTTAGAGCATGCGCAGAATTGCCGCTTTTTCACTTGATCGCTGCGAAAAACGGCAGCGAGCGAACAACTCGGAATGAGGGCCTAAAGCTCTTGCTATACAGTCTGCCTACAGGATGCAGTTGGCATCCTGATCTACAAGCAGCCCACTTGCTTTTTTCTGGATCTTGGATCAGGAAAGTGGTACTGTGCCTGTTCCTTAAATCCAGAGGACAGGAGGCTGTTGGACTAATATCGGACTTACAAATAAACAGTTTATGCTGTGGCTGTCCCCAAACACCTGTACAGTCCGGTTTAGAAAGCATTCTGGGTAAAACTTACACGGAATATGCTGGCACCACCCAGTACGGATTCTGTTCTGCATCTTTGGCATGGCGCAGAATGGCTTCCCGAGGATTACTGTCATCGGTCTTATCCAGGGCGATGTTTTTCACAATAAAGGAAGACAAGGTACCACCGTGAGTGCCGACACGCCCACCGCGACCTGTGGGAAGAGAAATGCACAATTATTTATTTAAACATTCTTTCTCCGTCAGTTAGCCAAAATCACCTTTATGTAAAACATCCTCTGAAAAATAACCACAGTTAAATTAGTTGCTATGGGCAACGTCTCCACTTTGTGTCTCGAAGGTTTGATAAACCCCCTTCCCCAGTGACACAGAATTTTGACAGTGGGTTCTGGCAGAAATGATTAGTTATACAGGAGCTCCTGGTCAAAAAAGTTACAGGGCGACTGAGATTTGCACCTCAAGTAGTCTACATTGATGCATAGGAGAAGCCGGGCAGCGTCTATTTGCTTTCAAGGATCATTAAACCAAAAAAGAATATGTAATCCTCAATGTAATATATTATTTTAACATTTAAAAATATGTATCAAAAAGTGACGTACAGTAACTGATGTAATAAAGTATAAAACTGTGCTCTCTACCTTACTATAAGCTAATATTAACTTCTGTTTTGAGCTATTGTAGGCTCTAGAGCAGTGTTTCTCAACTCGTCATCAGGGACCTCTTAACAGTGCATGTTTTCCAGATCTCCTAGCTGGGGCGCATTACTGGCTGACACATTTTAAATGACCCACAGGTGGTGCTAATTATTTCACCTGTGATACTGAGGAGATCTGTAATACATGTACTGTTATAGGTCCCAGAGGACGGGAGGTCAGAAACACTGGGGCAGATGTATTAACATGGAGAAGGCATAAGGAAGTGATAAACCAGTGATATGTGCAAGGTGATAGAGGCAACAGCCAATCAGATCCTAACTGTTAATTTACATATTGGAGCTGATTGGCTGGTGCCTTTATCACCTTGCACATATCACTGGTTTATCACTTCCTTATGCCTTCTCCAGGTTAATACATCTGCCCCACTGTTTGAGAAGAGTCTGGAGACAGTGCCTTGTTCTTGGTGAGCTTACTGGCGGGATGTATGGTGAGCATAGGGAAAAATACCTCCCTTACATTGTTAAACTTGATGTAAATATTGTTATTTCTGCTATGCCGATTAAATGTTTACAAACGTGTGAGTGCAACCAGCAACGATATCACAAGCAACAGTTTTAATGTAAAGGTCCATACACACTAGATGACGTCGCTCCCGGGCCGGGCGGTCGGCGGCCGACTGTACACACTGAGCGATATGACCGTTCATATCACTCAGTGACGTCACACAGCGGCCGGCTGTGCATGCAGCTCCTGGACGACAGTCCAGATAAAGCATGCATGCACTGCCGACAGCGACGATCATTGCCGACCCGCGGGGCCGCGCATCGATTGCCGCTGGTGGCATACACACTTGCCGAGAAAATGAGCGACGTCGCTCAGGAAGGGGGAAAGTGAGCGACGTCGCTCAGGAAGGGGGAAAGTGAGCGACGTCGCTCAGGAAGGGGGAAAGTGAGCGACGTCGCTCATTTTCTCGGCAAGTGTGTATGGGCCTTAAGACTAGCGGTTCTTTTTGCAGATTATCAGGTAACCATTAGCTATTCATTTTTGAGTTAATAAAAAAAATAAAAATCTTAATATATTAAAAAATTTCCTGTTCGTTTTTTTTTACAAACTACTATTAATTCCCCAGTAAAAGTAATAAGGGAAGGGATTATGAATATAGGGATGGATGCGTGTGCGATACACAAAATAAGATTTTAAACCTACCGGTAAATCTTTTTCTCCTAGTCCGTAGAGGATGCTGGGGACTCCGTAAGGACCATGGGGTATAGACAGGCTCCGCAGGAGACATGGGCACTAAAAAGAACTTTAGGTATGGGTGTGCACTGGCTGCTCCCTCTATGCCCCTCCTCCAGACCTCAGTTAAAGAACTGTGCCCAGAGGAGACGGACAGTACGAGGAAAGGATTTTTGTTAATCTAAGGGCAAGATACATACCAGCCCACACCATCCACACCGTACAACTTGGAACATACGAACCAGTTAGCAGTATGAAACCAAACAGCATCAGCCAGAGACTGATCAAAACTGTAACATAACCTTTATGTAAGCAATAACTATATACAAGTCTTGCAGAATTTAGTCCGCACTGGGACGGGCGCCCAGCATCCTCTACGGAGTAGGAGAAAAAGATTTACCGGTAGGTTTAAAATCTTATTTTCTCTTACGTCCTAGAGGATGCTGGGGACTCTGTAAGGACCATGGGGATTATACCAAAGCTCCAGACCGGGCGGGAGAGTGCGGATGACTCTGCAGCACCGATTGAGCAAACATGAGGTCCTCATCGGCCAGGGTATCAAACATGTAGAATTTAGTGTTTGAACCCGACCAAGTCGCCGCTCGGCAAAGCTGTAATGCCGAGACGCCCCGGGGAGCCGCCCAAGAAGAGCCCACCTTCCTAGTGGAATGGGCCTTTACCAAATTTGGTAACGGCAATCCAGCCGTAGAATGAGCCTGCTGAATCGTGTTACAGATCCAGCGAGCAATAGTCTGTTTAGAAGCAGGAGCGCCAACCTTGTTGGCTGCATATAGGACAAACAGAGCCTCTGTTTTCCTTTTGAAAAATAGTTTATTGGACATCTGTGTTCTATTAACATACATTGTTTCGTGATATGTATAAACATGATATATACAAACATGTTAGAACCTCTTATAACATCTTACATTCTGAAATATTCAGTGTGGGACAATTCAACCATAACAAAATACAACTGACAGAACCTTAGTGTAACCTTTTAGTGTCCGTTTTAAAAGGGTGGGTGTCCCTGGTCTAAAATTTCCAGATTATACCACGTAGTATGAGATATGGCCTGTCGTAAAGGGGTTTTCACCCGATCGTCCAGCGTCAGTATGTAGGGAAGCCATATGCCAAAGAATTTAGCTATTTTCTTTTCTTTATCAAGTAGCATTTCTAGCCACTCCATGTGGAATAAGTATGATAGTCTTGGTAGGAATAAAGCTAGAGCTAATGAGTCGGTGGCTATCCATTGCGATAAAATAGTTTTCTTGCCTGCTGCTGCTACTTTGGTCAGTAACTGGAGCTGTCCTATCGGTAGTTTATGAACAGAGTGCATCGGGTGTATGTCCCACATGACCCATTCCGGGAAAATGTCTATGGTGAGATGTAGTTTGTCTTTGATGAAGGTATGTATTAGGCCCCAGAATTTGCTCACTTCATGGCAGCTCCACATGCAATGGTAAATGTCCGCGTCTATCATGCCGCATTTGAAACATTTAGAATCAGAGGCTGTTCCCATTTGAAGCCTTAATTTAGGTGTGATATAGGATCGGTGTAAGATTTGATAATTCATCTCCGCAAATGAAGCAGATATAAGGGTTTTGTTGATCCTGTTAAAAGCTTTGAGCATGGTGGAGGTGTCAAGAGATGGGAAATCTGATGACCACTTTACTAACCCTGTCTGTGTAGACTCCCAGTCAATGGGTTTTTTGATGTATGTGTAAAGCAATGCCGTGGATGGGTGTGTTTTAGGTGTCGATTGTAAAGTAGTGTCCAAGGCATTGTTCCAATCCTCTGCGGTCATAGTAGCTATAGATTTGTTTGCATAACTCCGTATCTGGAAATATACGAATAATGGTATCTTAAGTTGTGGGCAGCTTTCGCAAAGGTGAGAGTATGTGAAAATCTGTCGAGTGTCTCTACAAATCATCTGGTATAACAACCTAACACCTCCTCCCGCCAGGTCTGTCAATATCGTGCGTGTCGCAGTCCCCTGAAAGTCTGGGTTATGAGTCAGGGGCAGAAAAGTCGTGTTATAGCTGGAGATACCCATCCTTGAGCGCGTCTGCCTCCATGCCGCGCAAGTCGATGCTAGCAGTATATTGTTTTTGACCTGTGGAGGGAGGGCCGATGGACGCGTGTGTAGCAAACTGACTAGAGAAAGCTCAGGGCAGAAAGCCTGCTCCAAGCCGGAGTTAGCAAAGATCTCCGTCTCATGTATCCAATCAATGGCGTATCGATAATTCGCCGCCAGCGTATAACTTCTGATGCAGGGTAAGTTGACACCTCCTAATTTTTGTGGTTGGCTCAGTTTAAACAGGGAAATCCTAGGTTTTTTGTGTGCCCAAATGAATTCGCTGCAGGCCTTATTTAGGGTCTTTATGCGTGTCTCCGATATTAACAAAGGCAGCATTTGGATGGGGTATAATAGTCTCGGGAAGGAGATCATTTTAATTAGATGACAGCGTCCTAAATAGGACAGGGGCAGGTGTTTCCATGTTTGAAAGTCATTCAACATGCGGGTTATTATTCGTGGAAAATTGTATCTATAAAGGTCTGACTTGTGAACAGGAATTTTAAGGCCCAGGTACATAATTGAGTTGCTCGCCCAGCGGAAAGGGAACTGTGAGCTCCATCCTCGTGTGGCCTTTGGATGTAACGCCAATGCTTCCGTCTTAGATTTATCCATTTTAAACCCTGAGACCGACTCAAAGGTCGCTAACAACGATAATAGACTAGGGAACGCATGTTGAGGGTTTGAAAAATACAATAATAGGTCATCTGCGTAAGCCGTGACCTTAAGGTTGTGACCGCCAGTTCCAATTCCCTGCCAATCAGAGTTCAGATAACAATGTCTGATAAGTGGGTCTAATGCTAGGTCGAAGAGGAGTGGGGACAAGGGGCATCCCTGTCTCGTTCCTCTATGTAGTGTAAATGTGTCCGTATTTAGTCCATTCACTGTGAGGAACGCAGAGGGCGTGTCGTATATGGTGCGGAAGAATTTTACAAAATCAGCTCCAAATCTCTGCCAGTGGAGCACCCTCAACAAATGAGACCACGATACGTGGTCAAACGCCTTATCTGCGTCGCAGCTCACTATCAAGGATGTCCCGCCTGGTGATCCAGCCGATATGGTCAATGCGGCAACCAACTGCCTGATATTACGTACAGACATCCTCCCTTTCACAAAGCCAGTCTGTGATGGATGTAATAGCATGGGCAGTACCACTTGTAACCTGTGCGCTATGAGTGTTGTTAAGATCTTGAAATCTTGGTTTAGGAGTGAGATCGGGCGGTATGAGTGAACTAAGGTGGGGTCCTTCCCTGGTTTTGGTAATACTATCACGCGCGCATGATTAAAGGCGCGCGGAGCAGCTCCGCCGGCCAGAATGGAGTTAAATAGGGCCAATATGTGGGGAGTGATATGAGGCAGCAGCAGTTTGTAATATTCTGCACTCAGACCATCTGGACCTGGGGATTTTCCATTGGCTAGATGTTTAATTACTGTTGTCAGTTCTAGGTCAGTAATAGGGGATATGAGGGAGTTTCTATCTTCCGCCGTCAGTGTGGGAGCCCCTGCCGATCGTAGGAAATCCATGCCGTTAATAGGGTCGTCTGGTGGCGTCGTATATAGTTCCTTGTAGTAGGATAGAAAGGAATCAGCTATAACAGTCGGGTCGGAGGATAATTGGGTATTAGACTGAAGGGCGAGAATGCGCGAAGTGGGTCGTTGGCTACGCACTACGTTTGCCAGGAGTTTGCCGGCTATGTTTCCCCACTTGAAGTATTTATGCTTTTGGAAATCTAAAGCGTATTGAGCTCTCTCTGTGCATAGAGTATCATAAAGGTGTTTGGTCTCTGTGTAAATTTTTCGATTGTCTTCCGTCGGGGAGGTTAACAGCGTCGCATATGCATTCGTCAGTGTCAGGCCAAGGTCGCAAAACCTTTGATTAAGGCGCTTACGCTTGCCTGCGACATACGCGATGAAGTGACCGCGCACCACCGGCTTGGAGGCAGACCAGAAAAGACCAATGTCATCTACGTGTTGTGCATTGTCTTTGGTATAATTGAGAAAGTGAGTCTCTAAGTATGACTTAAAATCAGGGGATTTATATAGGTGTGAGGGAAATCTCCAATTAAAGGAGGTCTGTTTAGGAGATTTTAGGTCTAGTGTGAACCATGTTGGTGCGTGGTCCGATATGGCAATATTTTCTATTTTTGAATCTCTTAACCTGGATAATAGTCCCACTGGTAGCAGCCAATAGTCTATTCTAGTAGACGTGGCATGTGGGTGAGAATAGAAGGTGTATTCCCGTTCAACTGGGTGTTGGTGTCGCCATGGATCTATTAAATGGAGTGAGGTCAGCCAAAGTTGCAATGATGCTGGTATGGAATAATAGCGTCCTCCAAGGGCACCTGACCTATCCAGGGCCGGCTGCAGTGTGGAATTAAAGTCTCCGCCTATGATCAGGTGACCCTCCGCCCACTCCTGGAGTCGGACATAAACGTCAGTAAAGAAAGCATTATGATCTGAATTCAGTGCATATATGGATACTAATGTATACAGTTCCCCCTCTAATTGTACTTTTAGGAATAAGAACCTACGCCTACGTCTTCCAGAGTGTCTAGTATGTTATAACTAAGAGATTTATGGAATAGGATCACTACCCCTCGCTTCTTGGAGGTATACGATGCTGAGCTAAAACCCTGGATCCAATTGTCTCTAAGCACGTTGGGGTCTCCCGATTTCCAATGAGTTTCCTGCAGCATCGCCACATCCGGCCGCAGGCGTTTGAGGTGTTGTAATATCTTCCTACGCTTAATCGGAGTGTTAAGACCTTCTACATTCCATGTAAGGAATTTTAGACTCGTCTTAAGCTCGAGTGGAGTTGTCATATTAATTGTGGATCTAACCGATACCCGTCCTGTCGGACACATAAAACATTTTTGAAAGAACTTGCGGAGTCCCCCATGTCCCAGCGAGCGTGGGGACCCAACCTGTCACTGAGGCAACAGATCCGTGTCCTAACATTGATACTAAAATTATTTGCAAACATTGTGTCACAGTATGTCCATTTTTCGTATTTTTTTGAACCCATAACAGTGGTCTGAAAGACTCACTATAAACTAGTGGTGCAGTTTCGATCAGAATAAAGAGTAGGAAGGGGGATGGGGGGAGGGGTGGAGAAAAAAGGGGCAAAGGGAGGAAAAGGGAGGGGTGGACATGAAAAGATGGGAAGGCCCAACATTTGACAAATTCAAGGGCAGCTAATATTGCAATAAACCAAACGTAAAGAACAGTGATGATCAGCCATACATTACCAACCACGACCTCCATAAGGGAGATAATACAGATGTTAGTTTCGTGTTGGAGTTCGTGATCAGTCTCTGTCTTTAGAGGCCGGTGAGGAGCGGCTCCGCACAGATTCTGCAAAAGTCTTTGCTTCTGAGGATGAGTCAAACAGGTACGTCTTGCCGTTGTGTTGGGTACGAAGTTTCGCCGGATAGAGCAGGGCAAATCTTATGCCCTCGTCGAACAAAATCTTGCATACAGGAGAGAATTCCCTCCTCTTCATGGCCACGCCGTAGGAGAAGTCCTGGAATAGGAGCAGCTTGTCTCCGTGATAGAATAGTTCTTTAGCTTTGCGGTATGCGTCCATCACCTTGACTTTAACAGTGTAGTTGAGGAATTTGAATATGACCGGTCTAGGTCTCCGCCGGTCTGTCTGGAGGTCCGGGCCAATACGATGTGCCCTTTCAATTGCCAAGGATTCCCCTTCTACCATGCAGCCTAATTCTACCGGCAACCAGGAAGAGACCAGGGCCATCAATTCTTTCGGTCTAACGGATTCTGGTAAGCCGATCATCCGAAGATTGTTTCGACGATTGCGATTTTCTAAATCTTCTAGCTTCTCCTGTATTGCGGAGATGGATGACGCCTGGGAATCAATGTCAGCGCGGGCTGTAGTCAGATCATCTTCCAAGTTTGAGACCCGTTGTTCGGCTTCATCAAGCCGTGTGCTGTGTTCTTTTAATTGCGTCATGGTAGATTCGATGGCGTCCTTCAGCCCCGCAAGTTTCTTGTCTAGCAGTGGCGACAATATATCTGAGATTTCCTGCGCTCTGGCCACCGCGTCTACGGTGTATCTAGCAGAATCTGGTACGACATCTAGGACATTAGCCGAAGGCGACGGGGGCGGTGAATTGACGGAGGCTGAGGCAGATGCCCTGGTGTCTTTAGTTTTTGCAGATGCTGAGCCACGTCCCCCTCTCTGTGTCTTGGCCACGTATTTATCCATAGAAACGCAGTAGTGGTGCTTTTCAGTGAGAAAATAAGTATAGTGAGATATCCTGCCCTGCAGGGAGTAATTGTGAGCATGTACTTGCTGCGCTTAGGGCAATAGGTCCATACGATCCAGTTTGTAAGAGGTTCTGTATCGAGCTGTCTATGTCCTGTAGGTCATGTAATATATTACCCAAATCAGGGTGTGTGGGGTTGGTTTTATGGGGAGATATTTTGTCACCCCCGCGGCTGATGCTGTTAGGCGTCACTGGCCTCTGGACCTCACGATGTGTGGGCCTATTTGTGGTGTTTGGAGTCGGCTAGGGTGTTCCAGCTGGTTAAAGCAGCTATGTCGCTCCCATAAGGTGCCTCTGTCCCGTGCTGGGTGACCTCCGTTCGCGGGTGATCAGCGTGGCGCGTATATGTCCAGCGCACTGTCAGTGAGGGTAGCAGGCGGAGGGGGAGGGGGGGGGGGGAGCCCGGTTCAGCGCACTCACCCCACCGCAGGTCGGTTCCTCTCTCCCGGCGGGCATACGCGGGTGTCTTTGCCGCCAGCGATAGAGGCACAGGGTTCAGCCGTTTGTGTGCCGAGCTGGGCCTCACACTTTGGTCGCTTCAGGCTGGAAGTCGGTGCGGGACAGGAGCCGTAGAGTGCCCGGCCACCTCTAAGATGGCGGCCGCGGGCAGCGTGCACCACAGCTGAAGCGCATGGTCCGGTGAAATCAGGCGGTGGGGAGCCGGGGGGATGCGCACCTCTTTCCCACCAATATCTCCGCTGGCCCTTGATGTTAATTTGGGGCACAGGTCCCGGTGTGAAGACCCCCAAAACCAGCTCGAGGTGTCAGGGACCGGACAGCTCATTTAAAACGCGGCCTGCTGCGGGTCCGCCGACCGGAAGTCCTCTGCCTCTGTTTTCCTAACCCGAGCCGTCCTGGCTACATAAATTTTTAAGGCCCTGTCTACATAAAGGGACTTGGAATCCTCCAAGTCACCTGTAGCCACAGGCACCACAATAGGTTGGTTCATATGAAAAGATGAAAAGATGAAACCACCTTAGGCAAAAATTTAGGACGAGTCCTCAATTCTGCTCTATCCACATGGAAAATCAGATAGGGGCTTTTGTGAGACAAAGCCGCCAATTCGGACACCCGCCTTGCAGATGCCAAGGCCAACAACATGACCACCTTCCAAGTGAGAAATTTTAATTAAACTGTTTGAAGAGGCTCAAACCAGTGAGATTTTAGGAACTGTAACACCATGTTAAGGTCCCATGGTGCCACTGGGGGCACAAAATGAGGCTGGATATGCAGCACTCCCTTTACAAAAGTCTGGACTTCTGGGAGAGAAGCCAATTCCTTCTGAAAGAAAATTGATAGGGCCGAAATCTGTACCTTAATGGAGCCTAACTTTAGGCCCATATCCACTCCTGTCTGTAGAAAGTGGAGAAAACGGCCCAGATGGAAATCTTCCGTAGGAGCATTCTTGGCTTCACACCAAGATACATACTTCCTCCAGATACGGTGATAATGTTTCGCTGTCACCTCCTTCCTAGCCTTTATCAGAGTAGGGATGACTTCCTCCGGAATACCTTTCCCAGTTAGGATTTGGTGTTCAACCGCCATGCCGTCAAACGTACCGCGGTAAGTCTTGGAACACGCAGGGCCCCTGCTGCAACAGGTCTTCCCTGAGAGGAAGAGGCCACGGATCATCTGTGAGCATTTCCTGAAGATCTGAATACCAGGCTCTTCGAGGCCAATCTGGAACAATGAGTATTGTCTGCACTCTTTTTCGTCTTATGATTCTCAGTATTTTTTAGATGAGCGGAAGAGGAGGGAACACATAGACCGACTGAAACACCCATGGTGTCACCAGGGCGTCCACCGCTACTGCCTGAGGGTCCCTTGACCTGGCACAATACCTCCGAAGCTTCTTGTTGAGGCGTGACGCTATCATGTCTATTTGAGGAAGCACCCAATGACTTGTTATCTCTGCAAAAACTTCCTGATGAAGTCCCCACTCTCCTGGATGGAGATCGTGTCTGCTGAGGAAGTCTGCTTCCCAGTTGTCCACTCCTGGAATGAAGACTGCTGACAGAGCGCTTATGTGATTTTCCGTGCAGCGAAGAATCCTGGTGGCTTCCGCCATTGCCACTCTGCTCCTTGTCCCGCCTTGGCGGTTTACATGAGCCACGGCTGTGACGTCTGATTGAATCAGAACCGGTAGGTCGCGAAGAAGATTCTCCGCTTGTCATAGGCCGTTGTATATGGCCCTCAATTCCAGTACGTTGATGTGTAGACAAGCCTCATGGCTTGACCATAGTCCCTGAAAATTTCTTCCTTGTGTGACTGCTCCCCATCCTCGGAGGCTCGCGTCCGTGGTCACCAGAACCCAGTCTTGAATGCCGAACCTGCGACCCTCGAGAAGGTGAGCACACTGCAGCCACCACAGGCGAGACACCCTGGCCCTGGGGGACAGGCTTATTTTCTGATGTATTTGTAGATGGGACCCCGACCACTTGTCCAGAAGGTCCCACTGAAACGTCCTCGCATGGAACCTGCCGAAGGGGATGGCCTCGTAGGTCGCCACCATTTTTCCCAGTACTCGAGTGCATTGATGGACTGACACGCTTTTTAGTTTTAGCAGGTCTCTGACCATGTTCTGGAGTTCCTGGGCTTTTTCCATTGGGAGAAAAACCCTCTTCTGTTCCGTGTCCAGAATCATGCCTAAGAAAGATAGCCGAGTCGTTGGAATCAACTGTGACTTTGGTAGATTTAGAATCCAGCCATGCTGCTGCAGCACTCTCAGGGAGAGCGACACGCTTTTCAGCAACTGATCTCTCAATCTCGCTTTTATCAGGAGATCGTCCAAGTACGGGATAATTGTGACTCCCTGCCTGCGCAGGAGCACCATCATTTCCGCCATTACCTTGGTGAAAATCCTCGGGGCCGTGGAAAGCCCAAACGGCAACGTCTGAAACTGGTAATGACAGTCCTGTTCAGCGAATCTCAGGTACACCTGATGAGGGGGATATATGGGGACATGAAGGTATGCATCCTTTATGTCTAGTGACACCATAAACCCCCCCCCCCCCTTCCAGGCTGGAGATAACTGCCCGGAGCGATTCCATCTTGAATTTGAACTTTTTCAAGTACAGGTTTAGGGATTTTAGATTCAGAATGGGTCTGACCGAGCCATCCGGTTTCGGGACCACAAACAGGGTTGAATAGTACCCTTTCCCCTGTTGGTCTAGGGGAACCTTGATAATCACTTGCTGTTGACGCAGTTTTTGAATTGCAGCTAAAACTATTTCCCTCTCTGGGGGAGAAACTGGTAAAGCCGACTTGAAAAATCGGCGAGGAGGCACCTCTTCGAATTCCAGTTTGTAGCCTTGGGATACAATTTCCATCACCTAAGGATCCACGTCTGACAGAACCCAGACCTGGCTGAAGAGTCGAAGACCTGCCCCCACCGGCGCGGACTCCATCAGTGGAGCCCCAGCGTCATGCGGTGGATTTAGTAGAAGCCGGGGAGGACTTCTGCTCCTGGGAACTATCCGTAGCAGGCATTCTTTTCCCTCTACCCTTACCTCTGGCGAGGAAGGAAGAGCCCCGACCTCTTCTGGACTTATGCGACCGAAAGGACTGCATCTGATATTGTGGTGTTTTCTTTTGCTGTGGGGGAACATAAGGTAAAAAAGAAGATTTACCCGCGGTAGCTGTGGAAACCAGGTCCGCGAGACCCTCCCCAAATAAAACCTCACCCTTGTAAGGCAACATTTCCATATGTCTCTTTGAGTCGGCATCACCCGTCCATTGGCGGGTCCACAGGGCTCGCCTAGCAGAAATTGCCATGGCGTTGGCTCTTGAACCTAACAGCCCAACGTCTCTCGCAGCGTCTCTCATATATAAGGCTGTGTCTTTAATGTGACTCAAGGTCAATAAAATGCTATCCCTATCTAGGGTATCAATGTCAGATGACAAGTTATCTGCCCATACTGCTACTGCGCTACATACCCAAGCTGACGCTACTGCCGGTCTGAGCAAGGCACCCGTATGTGCATAAATTGATTTTAAGGTAGTTTCCTGTCTGCGATCAGCAGGATCCTTGAGGGCTGCCGTGTCTGGAGATGGTAGCGCCACCTTTTTGGACAAGCGCGTCAAAGCCTTGTCCACCCTGGGCGAGGATTCCCACCGTAACCTGTCCTGCGCGGGGAAAGGATACGCCATAAGAATTCTCTTGGGAATCTGCAGTTTCTTGTCTGGAGTTTCCCAAGCCTTTTCAAATAAAGCGTTCAGCTCATGAGACGGGGGAAAGGTTACCTCAGGTTTCTTTTCCTTAAACATGCATACCCTCGTGTCAGGGACAGAGGGGTCATCTGTGATATGCAAAACATCTTTTATTGCAATAATCATATAATGAATACTTTTGGCCACCCTAGGGTGCAACTTCGTATCATCGTAGTCGACACTGGAGTCAGAATCCGTATCGGTATCAGTGTCTGCTACTTGGGACAGGGGACGTTTCTGAGACCCTGAAGGGCCCTGTGATACAGCCAAACCATTTTTTTTCCCTTGGACTCTGCTTTGTCCAATCTCTTATGTAATAAAGACACATTTGCATTTAAAACATTCCACATATCTAACCAATCAGGTGTCGGTGTCGCCGACGGAGACACCACAATCATCTGCTCTACCTCCTCCTTAGATGAGCCTTCCGCTTCAGACATGCCGACACACACGCACCGACACCCCCACACACTCAGGGATATATATCTATATGGAGACAGTTCCCCAATAAGGCCCTTTGGAGAGAGAGAGTATGCCAGCACACACCCAGCGCCACCGGACACTGGAATAAAATCCCAGTCAGTACAGCGCTTTTATATATATATACTCACTGCGCCAAATAAATGTGCCCCCCCCCCCCGTACTTGTGTTCAGCACGGGAGTGTCCGGGAAGCCAGCTTCTCTGCAGCGTGCGGTGGAGAAAATGGCGCTGGTTAGTGCTGGGGGATCAAGCTCCGCCCCCTCAACGGCGGGCTTCGATCCCGCTCAAATCTTTATACTGGCGGGGGTTTCTGTAATATACTGCCTCCGCAGTATATATATATATCTATGCCAGTGTCCCTAGAGGTTTATAATTGCTGCCCAGGGCGCCCCCCCCTGCGCCCTGCACCCATACAGTGCCGCCAGTGTGTGTGTGAATGTGGGAGCAATGGCGCGCAGCGTTACCGCTGTGCAGTACCTCATTGAAGATCTGAAGTCTTCTGACGCCTTTGAAGTCTTCTTTCTTCTCATACTCACCCGGCTTCTATCTTCCAGCTCCGTGAGGAGGACGGCGGCGCAGCTCCGGGACGAACGGCGAGGGTGAGACCTGCGTTCCGACCCTCTGGAGCTAATGGTGTCCAGTAGCCTAAGAAGCAGAGCCTATCATTTAAGTAGGTCTGCTTCTCTCCCCTCAGTCCCACGATGCAGGGAGCCTGTTACCAGCAGTGCTCCCTGAAAATAAAAAACCTAACAAAAGTCTTTTTCAGAGAAACTCAGGAGAGCTCCCCTGCAGTGCACCCAGTCTCCTCTGGGCACAGGATCTAACTGAGGTCTGGAGGAGGGGCATAGCGGGAGGAGCCAGTGCACACCCATTCTAAAGTCTTTAGAGTGCCCATGTCTCCTGCGGAGCCCGTCTATACCCCATGGTCCTTACGGAGTCCCCAGCATCCTCTAGGACGTAAGAGAAATATTAATTGAGGGCATCTAATGAAAATGCCTACAGCAGCAACTCATTATAATGATATGGATCTGCCCGATGAAATGCCAAATTGATCTTAAGAAACCATCCTGAACGGTCTTTGCCAAGTGTCATTTTACCAGTGAAGCCCGCTGCAGAGTTTTTAGCCAGGACCAACGTGCCAGGGCTTTTTATAGCTACCTACACCTGTATAATTCACATAAGAATATGAGAAGGGTCTATTAATATTATTTGCTTCGCCTTGGACGTCTGCCATATAGAGGATGAGTGGAAGAGTCAGTCTCCAGGGTTCTACAACTTCCTTCTGACTCACACGCAGCGAGCGGCGCTATTTATAGCCCAGTAATTACAGACATCTCTATTAAGGCATTCTTCTGAACACTTGCTTCCTCTAGGACACATTGGCACTTGGCATCAAAGAGATGAGCAGATCTAGAATTACGTATCTGTTTTGGTGGGCCCTGCACGTTCTCCCAGGCTGGGCGTGGCCGCTGGAGCTGAATTACATAATTCAAGTCTCCGTAACCACAAATGTCAGGAAACCTTAGGATGGCCCCAAGTTTTTGAAGGGGTCCACAATGGTTGCTGCTGTTTAACAAGTGTGGTTACTATTATTTTCGGCCTGAAAAAGTATTAAAAGCTTTGAATGATACTTTTATGTGGTTTAAGTCAGTCAGACATTATCTGTGAGATAACCGTTTATCGACCAATTTAAACTAAAAAAAATAAAAATAAGTCTATTTAAGTGAGAACTGTGAAACTAAGAATGGGTCTCTGTGTGCCACAGTATGATGCCATTAGTGTCACACTGCTGTATAACACAGAACGGGAATGCATAATGTACTGTCAGTCATTTCCTAACGCTACTACATGACAATAATACTAAACGCTATGTATTTACAGCCGGCTCCTTCAGCTTTTCTACTGACGTTATACACGGTGGAGTCACATTATTATGACCACCAGCTAATAGCCAGAGTAACCGCCGTGTGCAGCACGGACAGCAGCTAGACGTTTGCTGAACTGTTATAGACACAGGTCTGGTAGCCCCCAGGTTTATTATGATGGTGAGCTGCTCCACTGACGTGCGTCGGTCAGCCCTCACGCACCTTCGTAGCCAATGTTCACCTCTCACATCAATGGCACGTGGTGCTCCGCAGTTTCCACGTCGGTTATTCGCAATGGGGCCATTTGTCCAGTCAGGATACACCTTCACCACAGCAGCACGCGGACAGTTCACACACTGCGCTGTGTCAGAAATACTGCCACCCTTGACCCCGAAAGCCGATGATCATCCATTACTGCAACTCTGATAAATCGCCCCTTTTACCCATGACAGCGACGAGTGATATGTGTGCAGACGGCCTATCTCACACCTTATACACCCACCAAGCCAGCGCACGACACGTGACGCACTTCATGGGTTACGCGCTGCCTACGTCACATGCAGGAGGTGATCATAATAACGTGACTCAACATAGTATAAGGGGTATATTCAATTGAAGTCGGATCCATTCCGACATTAATTTTTCGGAATGGATCCGGCAAGGGCTATTATTTATTGATTTATTAACAGTTTCTTATATAGCACAGAAAATTCTGTTGCGCTTTACAATTTGAAATAACAATAACAAAATGGGTGATAACAAACAGTCATAGAGGTAGGAAGGCCCTGCTCGCAAGCTTACAATCTATAGGGAAATAGGCATGTGTACATAAGGAAAGGTGCTATCTATTGCATAGAATGAGAAGACGTGAGGATATGTGTGGACTGTACAGAGTGGATGCAATTTGATAGGAAGGTTTATGAAAGTTATGTGGGCGGTTCTGGAATTTGGTATGCTTGCCTGAAGAGGTGAGTTTTCAGGGAACGCTTGAAGGTTTGGAGACTAGAGGAGAGTCTTATTGTGCGTGGTAGGGCATTCCACAGAGTGGGTGCAGCCCGATGAAAGTCCTGCAATCGTGAGTGGGAGCGAGTAATGAGTGTGGATGAGAGACGCAGGTCTTGTGAAGAGCGAAGAGGTCGGGTTGGGAGATATTTTGAGATAAGCGAAGTGATGTACGTTGGTGTAGTTTGGTTAATGGCCTTGTGTGTGAGTAAAAGTATTTTATATTGAATGTGGTAGAGTACAGGTAACCAATGGAGGGACTGACAGAGTGGATCTGCAGACGATGAACGTCTAGCAAGGAAGATAAGCCTCACCGCTGCATTCAGAATAGATTGTAGTGGTGAGAGTCTCGTTTTGGGAAGACCAGTTAGGAGACTATTGCAATAATCAATGCGGGAGATAATGAGAGCGTGGATTACAGTTTTAGCAGTGTCTTGTGTAAGATATGGTCGTATTTTGGATATGTTTTATAGATGCATGTAACATGATCTTGAGACAGATTGAATGTGGGGAACAAAGGACAGATCAGAGTAAAGGATGACACCTAGGCAGCGAGCTTGTGGGGTAGGGTAAATAATCGAGTTTTCAACAGTGATAGAGATATCAGGTTGGTACCTACTATTGGCCGGTGGAAATATAATTAACTCTGTCTTTGAAATATTCAGTTTGAGGTGGCGAGATGTCATCCAGGATGAGATGGCAAAAAGGCATTCAGTGACACGGTCCAGTACAGATAGGGACAAGTCAGGGGAGGATAGGTAGATTTGAGTATCATCTGCATACAGATGATACTGAAAACCAAAAGAGCGGATTAGTTTACCAAGAGATGAGGTATAGATAGAGAAAAGCAGAGGACCCAAGACTGAGCCTTGCGGTACTCCAACTGAAAGAGGTAGCGAAGAGGAGGTAGATTCAGAAAAGCGAACACTGAAGGAGAGATTAGATAGATAGGATAGAAACCAAGAAAGGGCTGTGTCTTTAAGACCTAGGGATTGTAATGTCTGTATGAGAAGAGAGTGGTCTACAGTGTCAAATGCAGCAGAGAGATCTAGAAGAATAAGTAGTGAGTAGTGGCCTTTAGACTTCGTAGTGACCAAATCATTAACCACTTTAGTCAGTGCTGTCTCTGTGGAATGTTGGGAACGGAAGCCTGACTGAAGTGGGTCCAACAGAGTGTATGAGTTAAGAAAGTGTGTGAGTCGAGTGTAGGCAAGTCTCTCAAGTAGCTTAGAGAGACAAGGGAGCTGAGAGATAGGGCGGTAGTTTGAGAGAGAGTAAGGGTCAGAATTTTGTTTCTTTAAAATGGGAGTAATCACTGCATGCTTGAAGAGTGAAGGAAAAATACCAGTAGAGAGAGAGAGATTACAGATGTTAGTTAAGGTAGGGATGAGCACCAGAGACAGAGCTTTACTTATTTGTGAGGGTAAAGGATCAAGAGGAGAGGTAGTGGAGAAGCAGGATGAGAAGAGTGATGATACTTCATCTTCATTTGTGGGATCAAATGAAGAAAGAGTGCCAGAGGGTTCAGGTAAAGAACGGAGCAGGTCACTGTCTACCGAAGAGCATACCATTTAATTTTGGATCTTACCATTTCATTTTGGCTATTCAATGACATCTCAATTCGACTTTAAAAAAAGTCGAATTGAGATGAGGGAGAGCCGCGGGTATAAGGGGGAGAGCAGCGCTACAGTAGCGGCTATAGCAGCGTAGCCGGAGGATGTGTCACAGCCGCCGCTCACAGCAGCGTCCACCCGGCTACAGCAGGTCTCGCTTGCTGGAGCCGGGTGGACGCTGCTGTGAGCGGCGGCTGTGACACATCCTCCGGCTACGCTGCTATAGCGCTGCTCTCCCCCGTTTGCCTGCGGCTCTCCTCCGTCTCCCCGCTGGTCTCCCCCCTCTCCTCCTCTCGGCTCCCACATCTCAGGCCGACTGTTTTTAAAGTCGGATTGAGATGGTCGAAAAGGGGGCCAAACCCCATTTCCGACAGAAGCAAGCTGATCGGCAGCTATTCCGCTGATCCACTTGCTTTTCGACAAGTCGAAATCCTCGACTTGTCGAATAATTTGGGGTTATATTGAATAGGACGGAACCCCTTCCGACCTAAAAAAGTCGAAAACTGCCGACTTTTCGACTTCAATTGAATATACCCCTAAGTGCTGTACTTTGGGCAAGGGTTAAAAGGAAAAAAGGAAAATCTACTGGGAGCCGTTCTTCTTCCATAGGTGGCTGACATGACGACCTGCATCACATGACATTTGACTTTCATATTAGCTGACTGGCAGATTAAGGGGAAGAGGTATCAAACCTTCTAAAGAGGCCAAGTGTAAGTGTTGCCAATAGCAACCAGATTTAGCTAGTACAGTCTATAAGATGATAGCTATAGTCTTATTGGTCGTTAGGAGCAAAACCTCTACTTGTCTTCTTTAGAAGGTTTGTAAAAGTTAAGGTAGTATGGTAATGTAAATAGGTACTTGCTGAAGGTTACCCAGGAAAGAACATTTCTGCACATTGTAGCTGCTTGTCGAACAAATTCTCCATACCCGTCCAAATAACATTACTACTAGTACAGTGACTCGGACTATACCCCTGCTCTGACCCGTCCCACAAATTGCTCTGTCCCAACCTACCCCCCTCTGTCCCCTGCCCTTTCTTTCCCCGATCCCTCCCTCCTTCCTGCAGATGCACGCTGTTACCTACCCCTTCCTGACAGGTAGTCTCATTGGAGTGGCAGTGCACACCCCAGCTGCCACTGCACACGCATGTAGGAGTCAGGACAGATCAGAGCAGATTGTTATAAAGGGGGAGATTTATCAAAGCTTGGTGAGGACTAAAGTACCAACCAGTCAGGTTCTGTCATTTTTAAAACACAGTTTATAAAATGACAGAAGCTGATTGGTCAGTACTTTATCTCTCTCCCATGCTTGTTAAATCTCCTCCAATAGATTGTTGTTGGGAATACAGAATACTGTGGGACAGAAGAAGGAAGCCATGAAGGAATCCAATAAAGGAGAAAGTCCTCCAAATTGCCAGAGGAGGTGTGTCATTAAAGGGACACCTTATTGGACAGATGACAGACAGTCAGCTGGTGAATTCGCTATATACAGTACATACGCTGAAGTGATTTTATCATTATTATCCTTTATTTATATGGCGCTACACGGGTTCCGCAGCGCCCAATTACAGAGTACATAAACAAATAATCAAAACAGGAAAACAGCAACTTACAGTTGAAGACAATATACTATAGGACAAGTACAGGGTAAATAAACATAGTTACATCAGCAGATGACACTGGAATAAGTATCAGGTGGCAGAAGACTGCTGGATTTGGTGCAGTTAAAGATTATTAAAGTAAGAAAGGATAAGCACATGAGGGAAGAGGGCCCTGCTCGTGAGAGCTTACATTCTAAAGATGTTTCATAATGGCTTCTGATACGTGTGTCATGTTATAAAAATGCCTTTACCCGATGCAGAACTGTTTTTATGTAAGTTTTCTGCATCTCATGAACTACCTGAAACTGCAGCAGTCTGTTTTTAGGCTCAATTTGCTTGATGTGTACAATCAGGGCCGGTTCAGGGGCTTTTTGCACCCCGGGCAGCAATATGGGGCGTGGCTTCATACAGGGGGCGTGGTCAGTTACGCCCCCTGTACAGTAGTAGCGCCGCTGAATTGATGTGCGGTGCGTGATGACGTCATCGCGCACCGCACAGCAAAGGTCCTCTCCACGAAGGGAAACTAGACGCGTAGCGTCTAGTTTCTCTTCACAGCGGGCAGCGGCACACAGCGGGCAGCGGGGGGCACAGCAGCAGCGGATCTTGCCCTGGTGCGGCGCCCTCCGGAAGGCGGCGCCCCGGGCAAAAGTCCTGCTTGCCTGTGGCAAGATTCGCTACTGTGTACAATGATATGATGTGCTTTCCACCGTAAGGGAGACCTGCCGTCATCTCACCATACTAGTGAAATTGGGCGTAAATAAAAATAAGAGGACTCCAGTAAATCCGAGCAAAGTACGTACGAGCAACAAAGGCACTGCAATATACAAGGGTCATCATGAAATAATGATCAGCATACACTGTACAATCCTACTACTGCTGCACTCTAAGATATACTCAGATCTGGTCCTCAGTCCTAGCTGACATATATCAGTATAAACACCAGATTTCTACACAGAAGCAGACAGGAGCAGGCGCTGTTTGTTTATTCTGACCTCAGCCCATATGTAATATATGCTGTCAACCTGCTGTATGTCACTGCACCTTTCACCACCAATTCTCAGGTTACATCATAAGAGATGCACTTAATCACGTTGGGTAACGCTTATAACATTACAAGCACATTGCAGGAGTGCCACGTAAGAACAAGTGCATTGCTGAGACCACATTTGAGAGCAGTCAGCAAGTGATACATTACACACAAAATTAAAATATAATCAATGCAATCCGCCTCCTTCCTATCGCTTCTTTGCAAGGTTAAATCGGTAACAAAGCTCAGGACACCAATTTGTAGCAAAGCAACATAACAGCTAGGCATTGCTAGAACACATGGACGGGGTAATGGGTTAAATTCTGATCAATGCCTTATCTGTGCGGAGTTTGTATGTTTCCCAAGGTTTCTGACAGTTTCCTCCCACATTCCAAAGACAAACTAGTAAGTTAACTGGCATACCGTCCTCATCGTCAACACGTATACCCCTGGGCACACTCCTCTTTAGAATACTTTTCTGTTTGTTGGGCCTAATTCAAGGTTGATTGCAAAACAACATTTTCCACTAATGGACAAAACCATGTGCACTGCATTGTGGGTAAGGGGGGGGGGGGGGGGGGGATGTAACATGTGCAGAGAGAGTTCGATTTGGGTGGGGTGTGTTCAAACTGTAATCTGAATTGCAGTGTAAAAATAAAGCAGTCAGTATTTATCCTGCACAGAAACAATATAACCCACCCAAATCTATCTCTCTCTGCACGTTATATCTGGCCCACCTGCAGTGCACATGGTTTTGCAATCAACATGTTTTTCTACTGAAGAGGTGTATGTAATATTTTGAAAAATAAAATGTATTTATATATCGCCAGCATATTCACTTGTACTTTATACGCAGTAATAAAATAAGACTGGGTACTAAGTGACAGACAAGAGAGGTAAGAGGGCCCTGCTCTCAAGCTTCTCATAGGATAACAGGTGTTCAATACATGCAGTTAAGATATTGCCTGTTGGTCCAGCTAAATTGCAAGCATAAAAACGGATTGGTGGGCTAGATGAGCCAGTCACACAGCCATGTAGACCTAGGGTCAGAAGGTTGTTTGAGTGCAGAAAGAGAACACATGTAACTTTTGTTTGAACTGTGTAGAGGGTTGTTCGTTTTCAGGGAACACTTGAATGATTAATCTGAAAAGTGCTGAATAATATGTAGGCATTATATAAATATTAACAAACCAAAAGGATGAATAAAGTTATCTATTGCTTATTAAACTCTTACACAATTAAGAGTTTTATTTTCTCCAGCATTTTGCATCTTCTAAAATGTTACTTATGTTTTCTGCCACCAACTGCATAAGCTGCACATGCCTGATTAGTGATTTGCATGTTTACTTAGTGGATCCACAGGACACTTTACGACTGGTCAATAGGTTTGTTTTCTGTAACAATAATCCAAAGTTTTTAAATCACGAGAATTTTTTTTCCTACAGACGTGTCTTGGCTTACTGGCTGTCCATACGGCAAACGGCGCGAGACGGCGCAAGAGCAGTAACCTACTATATTTTCTTTAAATGCTGCATCTTGGCTGCATTGCAGACGCAGCAAAAAGCCACTCAGAGTGTACCAGAGACGCTGCGCTGTGACAGTAATGGTAAAAGAATTGGATTCACACATGTAGAAAGTCACAAAAGGAGCACAATGGAATTCGGCATGAGGATAAAGCCGCGGAGCTATTTTAACACAGATTCAGACTCGTTCGCACACAGATGTACAAATGTTGCAAATTTAATTGATCGGTGCACTTTTGTTGCTTCCATTAGTCTTATTATGCAATTAAGATGCACGTCTTGAGAAACAAAGTCGCACAGGACCTGACGACAGTAAGAAAAGAAACATCTGTAGCTCTAACTTTATTTATTCTACTTAAGCAACATTTGCTGATCTTGGGGCAGATGTATTAAGCCTGGAGAAGTGATAAAGCAGTGATAAGTGCAAGATGAAAATGCACCAGCCAATCAGCTCCAATATGTAAATTGACAGGAGTTCATTGGCTGGTGTGTTAGCACCTTCCACTTATCACTGATTTATCACTTCTCCAGGGTTGGTGTAACTCTGTGAAATATAAGGACAATTAATGCTGTGTCTTACAACATGCAATGGATCGTTTGCTGAACCTTTGTCAATCTTCTTTAGGGTAAGCTGAACAAGAAGATATATTGGTGTAAGCAAATCGTCAAAGTAAATAGTGTTAACATGTAAATGGTGGAGAAAGATGTGCAATAAATTGTACACATGTATTTGGAAGTCAAAGATAGGGCTTTACATTGTATTTGCCATCCGACTGGGCTGCTAGAAACTCATTCTTCAACTGCGTGACAGTCAGACAGGGAAAAAGGCATGTTATAAAAAATTTTTTTCAAAAATAGAGGTACAAAAATGTACGACTCGGGAAGAAAGAAGCCAGAGTGACTAGTACAGCAATGTCAAAAATGTCTAAAAGTAAGGTTAAGATAAACAGCGCACAATGCAGCAGTAAAAGGTGTAATCCATCTGAAATAGTTTAAATCCAGACCTGCCAGGAAAAAGGTTGAGAAGAAATAGGTAACGGCTGTTTCTACATATAGACATACATTACAGTTCTATTATTAACAATGCTAAGTATTTTTCCATCTGTGTGAAGCCTTCACACATTAAAGTGCACCTATCAATAAAGTATTTGCATTTTTACTGTCAACGGTACATTAAAAATTACCGACAACATGCGGCAATTAGAGGGAGATTTATCAGTATCTCTGAAGCCAGAAATAGAGAGGTGAGAGAGGTCACTGGCAATATGGAGCCAAATACAGTCCCTCTTTGCCCAACAGGAGGGTCCTATTTGCCTAGACCTCCTCAAGAACTTCGTGTTGCATGTGGCCACTTTAATGTGGTCTTGGGTAAGGATACAATTAGTAAAGAAGAGGACTCAGGGACTCGTGCCTTACCACGTACAATAAGACTCTCCTCTAGTCTTCAAACCTTCAAGCGTTCCCTGAAAACTCACCTATTCAGACAAGCTCATCAAATTCCAGAACCGATCACATTACCTTCATAGCTTTCCTATCTATACAGTACATACATATCCTCACATATTTTTTTTCTTCACGCTGCTGTCCTCCTGACCATGGTTCATCACTGCTGTGATGTGATATCATGCATCCCACCAAGAACCTTTGCAATCTGGTGGACAACTACTGTATGCAATAGATAGCACCTATCCTCGTGTATCAATGCCTATTTCCCCATAGATTGCAAGCTTGCGAGCAGGGCCCTCCTACCTCTATGACTGTTTGTTTTTACCCGGTTTTGTCTTCTAATTGTGTCCAGTTGTAAAGCGCAATGGAATTTGCTGCGCTATATAAGAAACTGTTAATAAATAAAAACAAACCTGGAATGTCATCACCCACGTGAAAGCACAACTTATCAGGCTATTTATAACCAAGAGATGATTGCAAAATTATTTCAAAACTTTTTTCGAAGTTGTAGAACCTTGAGGATTCCCCAAACATTAGCCCTTGGAGTTGGGACAACAATCACTGACTAGCGGCACTCGTACAAACTTCTGACACTTCCCCATCAGGCTGCCAGTTGCTCAGTTCTTAGATCTTGGAGCAACAGACAGCTGTCAATTTTCATTCCATGAAAGTGGCTTCTGCTCCATGTCCAAATGGCTTTATTGGCCAGTATTTAAAAAAAATAAAATGAGGGGATACATGTGCCTAAATTTACATTATTTGATGTAGTTTCTGTTAGGGCTGAAATTACGATCATCCCTAAACAGAGCTAAGACCCTTACTTATCCTAGATGTTACTGGCCCATCTTCCTATTACACGTTGATCTTTGTCCAAAGCCTTTCCAACAGACGTAATATCATTTTGCAGCCCTTGATCAACCTAAGCTGCAGACAGCTCCAGGTGTATCACGGAATTGATCAACCACGTTTATTGGGTAAAGTTATCAGTCTCTGCTTTTTTGTCTAGTTGCTGAAAATGACTTTGACCTCACAGGGTGACCCTTTATGATGAGGCCTCTTCTCACTTATGGATTCCAGGAGAAGTTCCCCACAGACACCTCAGCATTATACCATAACCCATCAACCCCAATCCAAGTGAATGGGCACACATTCTCCTCCTCATTAAAAATGGCATCGCACACAGATGTCTCCTTTCACCCCCCATTTTTGCACTAACAATTGAGCCATGAGTCATCAAGTTAAGTTCAAACAAGGATATCTTAGAAGTTAAGATGGCTTCTGGGGACCACTTTACACGGATAATACCCTCCTTTTCAAAACAAACCCACTGATTTATCAAATGTAACTATTTAGGTGCAGTAGTTCCCAGCCCTATCAAATTTCAACATAAACTCGACCCATTCACCCTAAGAAATGGAAACACCTTCTAGAGCATCATTTTCCTTAAGACGGGAGGTCTGCAAGATCAAATATTCATAATTAGGAAAGTCGAGACTCTCCAGCAAAACAAATTATCCCATCCTGCAGGCCTAAAAAGCAGATGGGCTGCATGGAATATATGATTATTTCCTGTATTGGACACATCACCCCCATTAAGATGAATTTTCTAATGGAACTGATGCTCTTCTTTCAAACATTACCTATACACTGCAGTCCTTGACTTTCTGCTAAAAACGTGACATGATTTGTTTGGTCCTGGAGAAAGTCTTGTGTCCGAGCTTTTATCATGCTAAGACTAAATGCTTTTGGTGGCCTAGACAAACCTAGTTTTCTATTGGCTAGCATGGTGCATTGAGTGGCATTCCTCCATGAATACAAGAGATTGGGTGGAATTACCATTAATGCCTGGCTTTAAATGTACCCAATCATAGACCACCCCTCTCTGCCCACTCCCTCTCTGACATTACCTCTGGGCCTTTCACATGAGATAGCTCTAAAGTAGGCTAAAGCAGGAATATTTTTCCAAATCCACCTATAGGTAAGGAGTATTCCCTCAGTCCTCTGACCTGGGGTTACTAAGACACAGTTCCATCAATGTCTGCGGATAAGTCTCTACCTAATGGTTAAAACTCTCCATTCCATTAAATTGCTGTCTCCAACTGAAAGTCTATGGATGAAATGTAATAGCCTGCGAGTTGCAGGCTGTGTGGGGCTTTGTGCGACTCTATCCATATTTTGAAAGCGCCAATCATCTACACAGCAAAACCAACCTGTAAAGCTACATTTCAGCGAAGCTCTGAACTTAGATATGAGCAGGAGAGCCTAAATGTTCCATAAATGTTCGCATTAAAGAAAATATCTATGAATTACTTTTTCGATGGTTTTATGCACAACCAAGCCCATTTGCTTATTTCTTCACCACTGGCCTTAATAAGTTAGTGTTAAGCATTTTGGATGTTTCATCAGTACAATGCTTGCAATGAACAGTACAAGATATAAATAATTCTTGAAACTTTATTGGAGCCATTTGCTCCAATTGTTTTTTTATCCTGCAACTTGGAAAGTCAGGTCAGCTGATGACTAGTTTTTATGATCTCTTTGGTCTTCCATGTGCGTCTCTGAAATAGCTGTATATACAGTACTGTACATTGATCATTAAACTACTGTAGGGCTATCTTAAAGAGAGGTAGGTGACATTTTCTGCAACAATCTTACAGTTAAAAATTCTTTAGTGAGTGTTTTTGAATAGAGTATCCTTATTATACAGGTGAAGTGGGATTCAAAAGAACAATAAGGGCATTTGTTACTAAAAATGTAACCAATTATGGTAAGGACACTAGGCTACAGTTAGTTAATAAGCTTGCAGATGGAAACAGCATCAATCTTATATCCTTAAATTCATACAGTATAACCAAATATGGTAAGGTCACTAGGTTATAGATAGGAAATTTGAAGATGGAAATCAAGCATATAGCCTTACATTTGTAAGGTCCAGAATGATCGGCTGTTATGCAATAAGTGGTCCAAAGGTGTAGATAAGGTATCTTTAGCATGTCCAACTCTGACACAGCCCAGCTCCCCATAAATTGGTGGAGACAGCAAAGTGCCTCACCTCCCGTCTGCTGATAGCCCCTATTTTTCAGCTTGTAAGGAGGAAGCCTCTAACTACCATTAAGTCGGAGAAACGCGTTAAGTTTTTTTTGGATTTAAGCAACATACTAAGCGCCTGCCAGTCACCCATTGCCCTACAAACAGGAACCATCTCATGAGCTTCATTGTGGAGCAGTGTCGGACTGGGGCATGAACGGCCCACCGGGGAATGCAGTGGTAGGGACCCATGTTTAGGGGTGTGGCCAGTCTCCAGAGGCGGTGTGGCCAGTTGCCTCTGAGGCTTGGCTAACCATTAGAGAGTGCATGGTCTGGGCCCCTTGGTAAATATACAGTATATACTATAGTAAATACCACTAGTGCATGCATGATAATTAATAACAACAGCAAAGCACTGAAGAAAATACACCATAGTCATGTGCAGTATAAGGTAACATATATACTGAGTAAATAAGAATTTACTTACCGATAATTCTATTTCTCGGAGTCCGTAGTGGATGCTGGGGTTCCTGAAAGGACCATGGGGAATAGCGGCTCCGCAGGAGACAGGGCACAAAAAGTAAAGCTTTAGGATCAGGTGGTGTGCACTGGCTCCTCCCCCTATGACCCTCCTCCAAGCCAGTTAGGTACTGTGCCCGGACGAGCGTACACAATAAGGGAGGAATTTTGAATCCCGGGTAAGACTCATACCAGCCACACCAATCACACTGTACAACCTGTGATCTGAACCCAGTTAACAGTATGATAACAGCGGAGCCTCTGAAAAGATGGCTCACAACAACAATAACCCGATTTAGTTAGCAATAACTATGTACAAGTATTGCAGATAATCCGCACTTGGGATGGGCGCCCAGCATCCACTACGGACTCCGAGAAATAGAATTATCGGTAAGTAAATTCTTATTTTCTCTATCGTCCTTGTGGATGCTGGGGTTCCTGAAAGGACCATGGGGATTATACCAAAGCTCCCAAACGGGCGGGAGAGTGCGGATGACTCTGCAGCACCGAATGAGAGAACTCCAGGTCCTCTTTAGCCAGAGTATCAAATTTGTAAAATTTTACAAACGTGTTCTCCCCTGACCACGTAGCTGCTCGGCAGAGTTGTAATGCCGAGACCCCTCGGGCAGCCGCCCAGGATGAGCCCACCTTCCTTGTGGAATGGGCCTTAACAGAATTAGGCTGTGGTAGGCCTGCCACAGAATGTGCAAGTTGAATCGTGTTACAAATCCAACGAGCAATCGACTGCTTAGAAGCAGGTGCACCCAACTTGTTGGGTGCATACAGTATAAACAGCGAGTCAGATTTTCTGACTCCAGCCGTCCTTGAAATGTATATCTTTAAGCTCTGACAACGTCCAACAACTTGGAGTCTTCCAAGTCGTTTGTAGCCGCAGGCACTACAATAGGCTGGTTCAGGTGAAACGCTGACACCACCTTCGGGAGAAAATGCGGACGCGTCCGCAGCTCTGCCCTATCTGAATGGAAAATTAAATAAGGACTTTTATAAGATAAAGCCGCCAGTTCTGATACTCTCCTGGCCGAAGCCAGGGCCAGTAACATAGTCACTTTCCATGTGAGATATTTCAAATCCACCTTCTTAAGTGGTTCAAACCAATGGGATTTGAGGAAATCTAAAACTACATTTAGATCCCACGGTGCCACCGGAGGCACCACAGGAGGCTGTATATGCAGTACTCCTTTGACAAAAGTCTGGACCTCAGGAACTGAGGCCAATTCTTTTTGGAAGAATATAGACAGGGCCGAAATTTGAACCTTAATAGATCCCAATTTGAGACCCATAGACAATCCTGATTGCAGGAAATGTAGGAAACGACCCAGTTGAAATTCCTCCGTCGGAGCATTCCGACCCTCGCACCATGCCACATATTTCCGCCAAATGCGGTGATAATGCTTTTCGGTGACTTCTTTCCTTGCCTTAATCAAGGTAGGAATGACTTCTTCAGGAATGCCTTTTTCTTTTAGAATCTGGCGTTCAACCGCCATGCCGTCAAACGCAGCCGCGGTAAGTCTTGAAAAAGACAAGGACCCTGCTGAGGCAGGTCCCTTCTCAGAGGTAGAGGCCACGGATCGTCCGTGACCATCTCTTGAAGTTCCGGGTACCAAGTCCTTCTTGGCCAATCCGGAGCCACTAGTATCGTTCTTACTCCTCTTTGCCGTATAATCCTCAATACCTTTGGTATGAGAGGCAGAGGAGGAAACACATATACCGACTGGTACACCCAAGGTGTTACCAGCGCATCCACAGCTATTGCCTGCGGATCTCTTGACCTGGCGCAATACCTGTCCAGTTTTTTGTTGAGGCGAGACGCCATCATGTCCACCATTGGTTTTTCCCAACGGTTTATTATCATGAGGAAAACTTCTGAATGAAGTCCCCACTCTCCCGGGTGAAGATCGTGTCTGCTGAGGAAGTCTGCTTCCCAGTTGTCCACGTCCGGGATGAATACTGCTGACAATGCTATCACGTGATTCTCCGCCCAGCGAAGGATCCTGGCAGCTTCTGCCATTGCACTCCTGCTTCTTGTGCCGCCCTGTCTGTTTACATGGGCGACTGCCGTGATGTTGTCCGACTGGATCAACACCGGTCTTCCTTGAAGCAGAGGTTCCGCCTGGTTTAGAGCATTGTAGATTGCTCTTAGTTCCAGAATGTTTATGTGAAGAGACTTTTCCAGGCTCGTCCACACTCCCTGGAAGTTTCTTCCCTGTGTGACTGCTCCCCAGCCTCTCAGGCTGGCGTCCGTGGTCACCAGGATCCAATCCTGTATGCCGAATCTGCGGCCCTCCAGTAGATGAGCCTCCTGCAACCACCACAGAAGAGATACCCTTGTCCTTGGAGACAGGGTTATCCGCTGATGCATCTGAAGATGCGATCCGGACCATTCGTCCAGCAAATCTCCCTGAAAATGTTTTGCGTGAGATCTGCCGAATGGAATCGCTTCGTAAGAAGCCACCATTTTTCCCAGGCCTCCTGTGCATTAATGCACTGATACTTGGCCTGGTTTTAGGAGGTTTCTGACTAGGTCGGATAACTCCCTGGCTTTCCCCTCCAGGAGAAATACCTTTTTCTGGACTATGCCCAGAATCATTCCTGGGAACAGCAGACGTATCATCGGAAAACACAGCTGCGATTTTTGGAATATTTAGAATCCACTCGTGCTATCGTAGAACTACTTTAGATAGTTCTTTTCCGACCTCCAACTGTTCTCTGGAACTTGCCCCTTTCAGGATATCGTCCAAGTAAGGGATAATTAAGATGCCCTTTTCTTTGAAGAGAGTCATCTTTTCGGCCATTACCTTGGTAAAGGCCCGGGGTGCCGTGGATAATTCAACGGCAACTTTTGAAACTGATATTGACAGTTCTGTATCACGAACCCGATGTACCCTTGTTGAGAAGGGCAAATTTGGACATGGAGGTAATCCTTGATGTCCAGGGACACCATATAGTCCCCTTCTTTCCGGTTCGCTATCACTGCTCTGAGTGACTCCATCTTGATTTGAACCTTTATGTAAGTGTTCAAAGATTTCAGATTTAGACTATGTCTCACCAAGCCGTCTGGCTTCAGTACCACCATATAGTGTGGAAGACTAATACCCTTTTCCTTGTTGTAGGAGGGGTACTTTGATTATCACCTGCTGGAAATACAGCTTGTGAATTTTTCCCAATACTGCCTCCCTGTTGGAGGGAGCCGTTGGTAACGCAGACTTCAGGAACCTGCGAGGAAAAGATGTCTCGACTCTCCAATCTGTACCCCTGGGATAATACTAGTACGATCCAGGGGTCAACTTGCGAGTGATCCCACTGCGCGTTGAGACTCTTGAGACTACACCCCCACCTAACCTGAGTCCGCTTACACGGCCCCAGCGTCATGCTGGGGACTTGGCAGACGCGGTGGAAGGCTTCCTTTCCTGGGAAGGAGCTGTCTGCTGCAGTCTACTTCCCTTTCCTCTATGTCTGGGCAGATATGACTGGCCTTTTGCCCGCTTGCCCTCATGGGAACGGAAGGATTGAGGCTGAAAAGACGGTGTCTGTTTCTGCTGAGATGTAACTTGGGGTAAAAAGGTTGGATTTCCAGCTGTTGCCGAGACCCCCAGGTCCGTTGGACCGACCCCAAATAACTCTTTCCCTTTATACGGCCATACTTCCATGTGTCGTATGGGATATGTATCACCTGACCACTGTCGTGTCCATGACATCTTCTGGGAGATATGGATCACGCACTTATTTTGATGCCAGAGTGCACATATCCCTCTGTGCATCTCGCATACATAAATATATAATGCATCCTATTAAATGCTCTATATCAATCAAATATTTTCAGTCAGGGAAACCGACCAAGCCAACCCAGCACTGCATCTCCAGGCTGATGGCGATCGCTGGTCGCAGTATAACCACCTTATGTGTGTATATACTTTTTAGGATATTTTTCCAGCTGCCTATCAGCTGGCTCCTTGAGGGCGGCCGTATCTGGCGACGGTAACGCCACTTGATAAGCGTGTGAGCGCCTTATTCATTCCCAACGCGCCCTAACTTCTGGCGGGAAAGGGTATAACGCCAATATTTGCTATCGGGGTACACCCACGCATCATCACACACTTTATTTTATTTTATCTGATTCAGGAAAAACTACAGGTAGTTTTTTCACTCCCACATAATACCCTTTTTTGTGGTACTTGTAGTATCAGAAATATGTAACACCTCCTTCATTGCCCTTAACGTGTGGCCCTAATAAGGAATACGTTTGTTTATTCACCGTCGACACTGGATTCAGTGTCGGTGTCTGTGTCTGTGTCGACCGACTGAGGTAAATGGGCGTTATTAAAAAACCCCTGACGGTGTTTCTGAGACGCCTGGACCGGTACTAATTGTTTGTCGGCCGTCTCATGTCGTCAACCGACCTTGCAGCGTGTTGACATTCTCACGTAATTCCCTAAATAAGCCATCCATACCGGTGTCGACTCCCTAGAGAGTGACATCACCATCATAGGCAATTGCTCCGCCTCCTCCAACATCGTCCTCATACATGTCGACACACACGTACCGACACACAGCACACACACCGGGAATGCTCTGACAGAGGACAGGACCCCACTAGCCCTTTGGAGAGACAGAGGGAGAGTTTGCCAGCACACACCAAAAAAACGCTATAATTACATAGGGACAACCTTATATAAGTGTTTCTCCCTTATAGCATCTTTAATATATTTATGTCGCCAATTTAGTGCCCCCCCTCTCTGTTTAAACCCTGTTTCTGTAGTGCAGTGCAGGGGAGAGCCTGGGAGCCTTCTCTCCAGCCTTTCTGTGAGAGAAAATGGCGCTGTGTGCTGAGGAGATAGGCCCCGCCCCTTTTTCGGCGGGCTCGTCTCTCGCTATTTATTGTATTTAGGCAGGGGTTAAATATCTCCATATAGCCTCTGGGGGCTATATGTGAGGTATTTTTAGCCTTATATAGGTTTACATTTGCCTCCCAGGGCGCCCCCCCCCAGCGCCCTGCACCCTCAGTGACTGCCGTGTGAAGTGTGCTGAGAGGAAAATGGCGCACAGCTGCAGTGCTGTGCGCTACCTTTAGAAGACTGCAGGAGTCTTCAGCCGCCGATTCTGGACCTCTTCTTGCTTCAGCATCTGCGAGGGGGCCGGCGGCGAGGCTCCGGTGACCATCCAGGCTGTACCTGTGATCGTCCCTCTGGAGCTTCATGTCCAGTAGCCAAGAAGCCAATCCATCCTGCACGCAGGTGAGTTCACTTCTTCTCCCCTCTGTCCCTCGTTGCAGTGATCCTGTTGCCAGCAGGAATCACTGTAAAATAAAAAACCTAAGCTAAACTTCTCTAAGCAGCTCTTTATGAGAGCCACCTAGAATTGCACCCTTCTCGGCCGGGCACAAAAATCTAACTGGCTTGGAGGAGGGTCATAGGGGGAGGAGCCAGTGCACACCACCTGATCCTAAAGCTTTACTTTTTGTGCCCTGTCTCCTGCGGAGCCGCTATTCCCCATGGTCCTTTCAGGAACCCCAGCATCCACAAGGACGATAGAGAAATTCAAGTGCACAGTCTGGAACCTGATCCCTAGAGAAAGAGGTGGGGCCCGCTGGTGGTTTTCCCTGTTCCCCTGTGGGCCAGTCCAACCCTGTTGTGGAGTATATAATTGTTGGTTTATGTGACACAAATTGTCATATAAAATAACATAAGATGCACTTACAATGCGCTAGGTAATGTCATACTTCCTTTCAGACAACATCATTAAGAATAGATTCTTATTAGTTTAAAGCCTTGTCCGAATAACCATATTTACCTGGCCCAGCGACTGGTGGCTCTGGCTTGTGAGATTTTTGTGGGTCCAGCCGATCCTTCTCCAGCTGTTTTCTTGTGCTCCGCTGCCGAGGCTCCCTGAACATGGGCAGAGCATGTGCTATTGGAGACAAAGAGAACACGTTAGTTACAACTGGAAAAATTATTTCCACATTTTTGTATACAGAATGCTGGAAATGTCTCCGAAAATATATTTCTTGACCTTTCAAGAACATGGTGGATCACAAGTGTAACATAACTAACATTTACTAACTGTAACAAGATCATTCCTGCAAATCAATCTGGATTTCCGGCAGAAACAAAGAGTCAACATATATTCTGTTTCTTGTGGAAATATTGTTAGTCAGGAAGGATTTTCCCGGCATAATACCGTCACTGAACCAAGGAGGAACGGAACAGCAGAGGCAGCTCCAGAACTAATGGGTTCAAATTAATTTTTAAATAAACAGAAAATCTATGAAAGAAAAGGCAAAAATACAGTAGGTTTAGTAGTAAAAATAAGACTCAGAGGGCAAGGCTATTGGCTCTAGATAAGATTTTTAGAATCTACTGGGGCAGATGTATTAAGCCTGGAGAAGGCATACAGAAGCGGTGATAAGTGCAAGGTGATAACGCACATAACTGTCAATTTACATATTGGAGCTGATTGGCTGGCACGTTATCACCTTGCACTTATCACCTCTTTATGCCTTCTCCAGGATTAATACATCTGCCCCAATGTACCTAACGCTTGTCATTGCATCAACATCTATTGCTTTAAATGCAGAGCAAAAAAAACGTTAAACTACACTCAAAGAGGATGGAACAGTCTGTCGTCATGTGTGAATCTGTCTCACAACTGGCACGTGTAACGCTTGGTAATGAGTACACATTGGGGGTCATTCCGAATTGATCGCTCGCTAGCTGTTTTTAGCAGCCGTGCAAACGCTATGCCGCCTCCCACTGGGAGTGTATTTTAGCTTAGCAGAAGTGCAAACGAAAGGATCGCAGAGCGGCTACAAACATTTTTTGTGCAGTTTCAGAGTAGCTACTACTCAGTAGGTCTGAGTAGACCTACTCAGTGCTTGCGATCACTTCAGACCACTCAGTTCCGGATTAGATGTCACAAACACGCCCTGCGTTTGCCCAGCCACACCTGTATTTTTCCTGGCGTGCCTGCGTTTTTCTGAACACTCCCAGAAAATGGTCAGTTGACACCAAGAAACGCCCACTTCTTGTCAATCACTCTGCGGCCAGCACTGTAACTGAACAGCTTCGCTAGACCTTGTGTGAAACTACATTGGGCATTGTGAAAGTACGTCGCGCATGCGCATTGCGCCGCATACGCATGCGCAGAAGTGCCGTTTTTTTGCTTCATCGCTGCGCAGCAAACATTTTCAGCTAGCGATCAACTCGGAATGACCCCCACTGACTCAAAAAATCAATTAGCAATGATGGGCGAAAAGTGCCTGTGTTCCTTTGAAGGCTCGTGGTCACCAACATTGCAGAATGTTTTCTTGCACCACGTAGAGATGCGCAAATATATCTACAATGTTGCTGTACAGATAAACTCTGGGATGAGCACAGCTGAACACCGTGACTGCTCATCTCTGGGAACCTAATATGGGCCAAAGAGCTGACATCTATTGATATAAACAGGAATGGTCACATACACAAGAAAGCTGCTGTCACTACTAGGGAGCAGCTGAAAATCTCCCTAATCCTTATCAATGTTTTAGAAAGACTAGTAATATATAAAGGCAATCTAACCTATAAATGTGTATATGCTGGGACCTGCATTATACATGGGAAAGGATATGCTGCACCGTGCACCTATATTTTATGTTCTCTCTCGGTACTGGCTGTGAGCCACCTTAGGAAGCTGGGTCCACCACCTAACCGGCTAAGCCATATGGCTATTGTGAGTGGAATATTAGACGTTAATAAACTTGCCCGTAATGCTGAGATCTGGGCTGTGAATTAGGAACACTGCAGCGGCTATTGGCACAAAAAGCCGTCTGACCCCCATCTACATCTGATGTATATGTCTCAGATGCAAAGAGAGAGTCGTCTTCCTTTTATACGTTAAGTTAATTTTGACAGTTTCCTACATGCCAACTGTAAAATAATAAAGTGTCTGTCTACCCGATTGTAGGAGTGACAGGCACTGCTGCCGGACTGTCGGAGGGACAAATACTATTTCGCTATGTACCAAGCATCGATACCTTATACTCTATGAGCGCCCATTGGATCTCTAACTCATAGGCCTCCTCATGGACGATTATGAATGGTTCGGTGCACCGCCCGTCAGTTATAGCAAGGAAGAAAAAGGCACAGATTTATCAAAGCACTGGACTTTTAGGAGACGGATGGTCACATCCTCACCTCAGTAATGTCAGTGGGAATTTCCCACTGTTATGTGGGCCATTGTCTGATCCTGCAGAACTCCATCAGCGGTCAGCCACAGAACACTGTGTGTGGGTTGGCGGGCCGCGGACGGGAGGACAGGACAGCGCAGGATGGGCGGGCGTGAGGGAGCGCGGTGTGATGTCAGCACATCACACCGCAGCCAGGAACACAGTACAGGGCGGCCAGGAGGGAGCGCAGTGTGACGTCAGTACGTCACATTGCGAGCCGGCATGTGCTGGATGGGGCTGTGTCTCGGCAGCGCGACCGTCCATTACCTCCAGGATTTACTCCTGTTCCCTGAATACTGACCTACAGCAATAATATCTTAGCTGTGCTTTGCCGGTGGATTTACAGAACACTGTCAGTGAGGCAAAGGGGAGGTCTATTGCAGGAGATACAGTCGCAGGCAAGATGACCCTCAAACTATGATTTGACCACCCAACACATGTAAACAGAAGCTGTACCAGGAATAATTAGAAATACTTACAGGGTAGGGAAAAGAATCAACAAAAAGACTAAACTGTAAATTACATCTCACGAGAATGAAGACCACACAACTGGGACCCTTCAGCTATAAAGTGGGACTCAAGACATAAGTTGCCATCAATTAGAGGTGACTCTCCTTCCCCATAATGTTTGCCCAACTATTGTCAATGACTTAACTAATAAATTATTATGATTCCAATTTTTTATATTTACAAACCCCGAAAATTCATTGAATCATTTGTACAATCCTCCAAATTCATTGAATAATTTGTACAAACTTTCAAATTCACTGAATAATTTGTAAAAACTCCCAAATTCACTGAATAATTTGCTCAAACAACCAAACTCATTGATTAAATTGTACAAGCCCCTAAATTCACCAATTTGTAAAAAAAAATAAATTTTGCGGATTCACTGAATAATGTGTTTCCCAGTTGCCGAGGCTGACAGCCCCAGCAGAATAGTATAATTGGGGCATCTAAGTTAAGGTTCCAGTGCAGAGGTACCAGTAACCAAGCACAAAAGGTATCCGCAGTAAAACCCCAGTGCGGGATAAGTTACAGGGCATATGATGGTGCAGTAAAACCCCAGTGCGGGATAAGTTACAGGGCATATGCTGGTGCAGTAAAACCCCAGTGCGGGATAAATTACAGGGCATATGCTGGTACAGTAAAACCCCAGTGCGGGATAAATTACAGGGCATATGCTGGTGCAGTAAAACCCCAGTGCGGGATAAATTACAGGGCATATGCTGGTGCAGTAAAACCCCAGTGCGGGATAAGTTACAGGGCATATGATGGTGCAGTAAAACCCCAGTGCGGGATAAATTACAGGGCATATGCAGGTGCAGTAAAACCCCAGTGCGGGATAAGTTACAGGCATATGCTGGTGCAGTAAAACCCCAGTGCGGGATAAATTACAGGGAATATGCTGGTGCAGTAAAACCCCAGTGCGGGATAAGTTACAGGGCATATGCTGGTGCAGTAAAACCCCAGTGCGGGATAAGTTACATGGCATATGCTGGTGCAGTAAAACCCCAGTGCGGGATAAATTACAGGGAATATGCTGGTGCAGTAAAACCCCAGTGCGGGATAAATTACAGGGAATATGCTGGTGCAGTAAAACCCCAGTGCGGGATAAGTTACAGGGCATATGCTGGTGCAGTAAAACCCCAGTGCGGGATAAGTTACATGGCATATGCTGGTGCAGTAAAACCCCAGTGCGGGATAAATTACAGGGAATATGCTGGTGCAGTAAAACCCCAGTGCGGGATAAATTACAGGGAATATGCTGGTGCAGTAAAACCCCATTGCAGGATAAGTTACAGGGCATATGCAGGTGCAGTAAAACCCCAGTGCGGGATAAGTTACAGGCCATATGCTGGTGCAGTAAAACCCCAGTGCGGGATAAATTACAGGGCATATGCTGGTGCAGGAAAACCCCAGTGCGGGATAAGTTACAGGGCATATGCTGGTGCAGTAAAACCCCAGTGCGGGATAAATTACAGGGAATATGCTGGTGCAGTAAAACCCCAGTGCGGG